>NC_085860.1:12500722-12513222 GCF_034702125.1 Engraulis encrasicolus
TTATTTGTTTACCATTAAGTTGTTGTTATTTGTTGCCCATTGCTCTCGCCAATGTGCATGACAGTGTGATTGCAGCTGTCTGTGAGCAAATATATGTCTATGTATATGACCATGCGTCATTTATATGTAAAACACAAGGTGACACTTTTTTAACACTGAGTTTTTTAGTGTTTAGTTAGGTTTTTAGTGTTTTCTTGATTTTAGTGTATCTTGATTTTAGTATATCTTGATTTTAGTGTATGTAAAGGGCCGCCCCCTTTAAATTGTGAGTCAATCCCCAGGAAAACAACAACAGCAACAACACAACAGCAACAACAACAACAACAACAACAACAACAACAACAACAACAACAACCACAACCACAACCACAACCACAACAAAAACAACAACAGTATCTGCCCCAGAGGACTGTCGGCCCACCGGGAAAATGCCCTGTTTGTCAGATTACCAGACCAACTTGAACAAACCCCTTATATTGGATGCACTGTATCTCCTGGAAGGACACTCCCTAACACCACATGATACTGTGTAAGTAATGTCATATTTTGTTACACTTCAGTCTGCTGCACGTAATTGGTAAATGAGTGACAGTGGAATGAAGATTAATCTGGGCTGCATTTACATAGCAGTGGTCCTTTGTGCTTTTGTATTGCTCTTGTATTTCTCCTCTTATTGAAATTCTTCACATCTCTCTCTTCACACTCTGTCTCTGACAGAAGGCTGACGTTTTGTGCACTTCATATGTCTGATGAAACGGTGATAATTACTCTTTTTTGATTTGAAAATACTGTGCCTTTCAAATTAGTGGCATAGAAACATGCAATTATTTCATACTGTTCACTGTTAGCACCATTCCAATGTCCTGAAAGAGGAAATATTTCATGGACCATGGAGTAGCTACTTTCAACTAATTAGACCTTTTGAGGGATTGCAAAGCGTTTAAATAAGTGCTGAAAAGTCATCCGCCAACATCTGCCGAATGATCAGAGAAGAGTGACGCATGGTGTATAATTATTGTGCAGAAACACAAACAGTGTATCCCTCTCCGCCACGTACAGGCATGGACGGAGATAAACATTTTCACAGGGATCATTTCTCTCTGACAGAGTGTGGAAGCTGAGAGAGAAAGATAGGAAGGAAGGAAGGAAAAAAGGGAGCGTGAAAAGAAAAGAAAAAAACACTCGCTTGTCAAAATTGTCCATGAAAGTAACATTTAGCCAAATTTAGCATGGCTGTGAAGACGCCAATGAAATATTAAATACCCAGCCGGTTCAAAAGTGCCAAAATCATTTCATAGCAGAACACAAAAGCCATCTGAAGGATTGAAGATCTGAAAGATCAACAAAGCACTTGACTGTCTTGCCGAGCCTGAAAAAAGGAAAAGGTGAATTCAGGTGAAGAAAATGGGGTGAGAACTCAGACTGTTCCGAAGCATTAATCTGTAACAGCACAGACCTATCATGACTCAGTAGTGTGATGGTCCAGTGGTCACAATATACTATCTGAGATAGACGGCTGGTGTAGCTCGAATGGTGGAAGTACCGTAGGCCTACTGTATATTCGCCAACATGTGTTGGTGCTCTTGGATGGTGAGGGAAACAGCCCATATTTGATAAGTAAAAAGGTTGACAACTTCCAGGCAACTTTAGTGGTTACCCTGTGAATTGGAAGGAAATAGAATGAAAAGGCCTTTATTAAGGCTTGTCTAGAGCACGTTTTAAAAAGTCAACATGTTTTGAGCGATCAGGGTTGTATCAGGACTTAGTCTGCACACACAAAAGCATAGGCTAGTACGATGCGGTAGGACATAGGCTAGATACGTATGTGTAACAGGTCTCAGCTGTATGACGACATGAGGTCAGCACATTAAAAATGGCACTTGTTGGAAATAATTTAGTCATCATATTTTTTTATCATTCAAAACAGTCATCGTCGTTATATAACTAATGAAAAGACACACTCTTCTTTGAGAACATTTTGTCCAACAGATGCTGTATAATCGGCTCTGTGTGAGTGACTGTCGTCAGGATGACTCTCTCAGGTAACACCTTCATCAGTGATTAGGAAGTGTTGCATGGGAACCGGTGACATTTTGGGAGGTATTCATAGCAACTTTTAGTGTCTCCATGGCAATAGCTGGTAATTTTTTCCAGTGATTTCCGTCCTGGTGCCCTGCTCTTTGTCTAAGGTTGTCACAAAAGCTTTTATGAATGTGTTATCAGAATAAGGTGCGAAATAAGGTGTTTGTCAGTGTTATATTCAGGGCTTCCACACTCACACACAATTTTCTAGAGCACAAAAAAGATCTTCCGGTGTTTATTGATGAAGAATTAGTGGCCCTTTGTAAAAGCCAGATAATTCAGCCTTCATTGTAGAAATGAGGAAAACAAAAAAGATAGATAGACGTTTTGTCAGAAATTTAGAGGCATATACTGTATTTTTTATTGACGTGGTAAAGTGAGGAGGAGATGCGGCTGTTAAAGCTGGCACCTTTTCCCGAGTGTTACCGTGGCGATTTGGCCAGAGAAGTGTACTGCTGTGTTTATACCGCAATCGATTGCACACTGGGTTCCATCAGGACATCGGCTGAGATGATTACACCCGCACGTCAGAGTAACATATGCCCTTGTAAAGCAGAACCTAATGCCTCTCTGGCAGGGGGGGAGAGAGAGAGACTGAGAGAGAGAGAGAGAGAGAGAGAGAGAGAGAGAGAGAGAGAGAGAGAGAGAGAGAGAGAGAATACTCATGGCAGTGACAGAGACACAAACACAGAGAGAGAGAGAGAGAGAGAGAGAGAGAGAGAGAGAGAGAGAGAGAGAGAGAGAGATAGAGAGAGAGAGAGACAGAGAGAGAGAGCTGCCCAGGGCTTCACCGCTGCACTGATTGATGGGAGACACTATCTTCCGCCATTACAATCAAACCCTTTCCGGAGGGCAAGGAGACGTCAGAGGGATGCAGCCCCTCTGGTTAGAGGGGCCATATAAAGTACAGATTCACACGTGAGAGAACAGAGTTACGGTGGAGGAAACGGCAAACACTCACAGGGTTAAGCTACTACCAGGGCTGGACTGGGGTCAAAAAACAGCCCTGGCTTTTTCCCCCTAAGTAACATCTCACACAAATTTCAGATGTAAGACTGACTAAACATAAAAACGTGCATGTGTACTAAATTTCATGAGAAATTGGACATACGACATGAATCAGCCTGACAACCTGTCTATACATGGACTGATACATTTGAAATTTTAGGTGCAGCAGATGTATCTTTCTCAGATTTTCACTTACGCAGGTTCAGTAGGAAGTCTTTGTATATGATGAGGGCACCTAGCCATCACACATCCCCCTACCTTTCTACGATATTATGATTAGCTCGGTCCACTGTCAATAAGATAGACCAATGGGGCGCCCCATCTAAACTAAGGGCCAGCCTCTAAGGGAAAAAACAAGCAAACAAACAAACAAACAAAAAACAACAACATCGGCCCCTGAGGACTGTCGGCCCACCGGGAAAATGCCCTGTATGCCAGATTACCAGTCCTGCCCACCGGGAAAATGCCCTGTATGCCATATTACCAGTGCAGCCCACCAGAAAAATGTCCTGTATGCCAGATTACCAGTCCAGCCCACCGGAAAAATGCCCTGTATGCCAGATTAGCAGCCCAGCGCCCTGTATGTCAGATGACCAGTCCAGCCCCCTGGCTACTGGGTGGATGAGCTGTACATGTATTTACTCCAGCCATGCAGTGGTCCCAGAGCTGTCCAGGGGGATGGATGGGTTTTCAATTTGGATCATTTGATGGATGGATGGACTTCTTCCTTGTTGTTCGAAATTGGAAGGGAGAATAGTAAATCTCTGACTGTTGATTTTTTTCTTCTTCACCAGTGTAGTTGATGCATCCAGGTGTTTCTGACACTGACAAAACCCTTAGAATGCCTACACCAGCGGCGGTGATAAACCCTTGGTAGACCTACACCAACAGAGGTTGAAATGAATTATGAATTAAAGTGAATGAATTGTCCAATAGCTGTATTCTCAAAACAAATCAGATTTGCACTGTGGTGTGTATTTTCAAAAGCACCATGTCTTTATTGAAGTGCTGTGTGTGATTTTATCTGATTACACTGTCTATTTATTTTGATGTTTTATGTGATACTTTTATTAACCTTCACATCGCACCAAGACCCATCAACACAATTACACGAACAGCTTCAAACCATTGCTGAAAATGCTTTAAACAAATAATCAATATTTATTATCGACATCATGCAGGGTAAACAAACCACATCTGTCTGCTGCACATCTGTGTTTGCCCGCAGCGTAGCATCCGCATTCAAGCAGTCATGAATCAACCAATTTCCTTCTGATGAGAATGAGCATTGTTTCACTTTTAATAATTTTGCAGCAACAACAACAGCACAGTCAACAATAAGTCAACAGGACTTTGCTGACAGCTTTTAAAACAGTTCATGTGGTCAATTTAGGCTGGATAACACTGGATAACTTATTTCTTCTACTACAGAGGATCAAAATCTGACATTTGTAACTCATGGAAACCTGGCAGTGCAAATGGGGTCGCCGACAGGCTTATTCACTATTTGCTGACACTACACCATAACAACATTTCTATGACATTACTGAGAGCCTTAAGTAACAGATGGTAACCCTTTACTTGACGCCGGTGTCATAAGCATGTCATTACAGTGTCATGGTTCAGCTATGCAAGTGTCATAAACATTGTGTCCATGTCATAAACAGTTTATGACTGTTGGCCTTAAGTGATGTTGTCTTTGCCATAACCGAAAGTCACTTAAAGCGATGGTTCAGAGTAGAATCACCCTAATGCCATTTGAACCGTGACACCCATCCACCTTTACACCCGAAGTGTTTTCTGCCGCAGGCTTACATCAACAGAGTTGCCGTGTTATTCGATGTTTATTCCGGATAGCTTGACTCAAGCGCATATGGATCCTGGGCACCGTCTCCACACTTTCCCCACAAAAATAACAGGTCATGACACCAAACTTCTACAGTATAACAAATGTGGTTTGTACTCACAAAAAGATGAATTTGAAACTTTGTACATAGTCCAGGAGTTTATTAGTAACAACACACGAGACGATTAGCTTTTCTGCTGCTAAACATCCGTCGACGTCACTTCCTCCAGCTGGGACTTTGTTGATGGAAACAAAGAAAATGGAATCTTGTACGTGAGTCCGGAAGGCGGAAAACTCAAAAAGACAGCTTGCGCTACAACTAGAAATTAACCACTTCGGATTTAAATTTTACCACGTTTAATAAATAGAAGACGATGCCACACTCGTGCATATATCCTGGCTGTGGACTAAAACACAAACCTTACAATAAAGAAAATATTATGCCATGCTGTGGACAGTCCCAGCTGGAGGAAGTGACGTCGACGGATGTTTAGCAGCAGAAAAGCTAATCGTCTCGTGTGTTGTTACTAATAAACTCCTGGACTATGTACAAAGTTTCAAATTCATCTTTTTGTGAGTACAAACCACATTTGTTATACTGTAGAAGTTTGGTGTCATGACCTGTTATTTTTGTGGGGAAAGTGTGGAGACGGTGCCCAGGATCCATATGCGCTTGAGTCAAGCTATCCGGAATAAACATCGAATAACACGGCAACTCTGTTGATGTAAGCCTGCGGCAGAAAACACTTCGGGTGTAAAGGTGGATGGGTGTCACGGTTCAAATGGCATTAGGGTGATTCTACTCCGAACCATCGCTTTAAGGCCAACAGTCATAAAATGTTTATAATAATAATAATAATAATAATAATAATAATAATAATAATTGTATTTGTATAGCACTGTGTCATACAAGGCATGTAACTCAAAGTGCTTAACAAATGGGAAAAAAACATTGTTAGAGATAGATTTAAAAGGAGAGGTATAGAGGAGAGGCAGAAAAAGCAGGAAGGCAGAGGAAGAAGAGATAGACAGAGAATGTAGAGTCATAAGGTCAACGTAGGTTAGGACCAGGATTCTTAGATGTGTAAGGTCCATAGTGGCTGGGCCTATCATAAGTCATAGATAGTCACACAGAGATTGGGCGCTCAGGTGCGGCCCCTGGTGGCATCAGGGGTGAGGAAAAACTCCCTTTCGCTTGAATCATAGTTTGTGAGGGGGAAAAAAAAGCTCAGTGAGGTCTGAGAAAAAAAGACCCCCTGTAGTCAGGAAGAAACCTCAGGCAGAGACCAGCGGCCACCTAGGGGAGCCCCCTGCCAGGGCTGGATTGCGAGTAGTAAGGGCACTGCGGCGGCTGGGACGCTATGACGCCTTGGTAGCTAGGAGTTGGCAAGGATGAAGAGGTGGGTCTTCAGCTGCTTCTTAAAGGAGTCGACGGAGGTGGCTGATCGGATCTCGATGGGGAGGGCGTTCCATCTCTTGGGCGCATAGCAGGCAAACGCGGCGTCGCTGATCTTCTTCTGCGGGGGTGTGGGGGTCCTTAGCAGCTTGGCATCAGTGGACCTGAGAGCTCGAGCAGGGGCATAAAAAGAAAGCATGTCTGAGATATAGCTAGGGGCAAGTCCATTTAATGCTTTAAATACTGTGAGCAGAATCTTAAAGTCGATTCTGTATGAGACGGGTAACCAGTGCAGGTCTGCCAAGACAGGAGAGATGTGCTCTCTCATTCTGGTTCTTGTTAGGATTCTTGCCGCAGAATTTTGAATGAGTTGCAGTTTGTCAATTAATTTTTTTTGGGAGACCAGAGAAGAGAGCATTGCAGTAGTCTATCCTACTGGTGACAAAGGCATGAATAAGTTTCTCAGCGTCTTGTCGGGGGGCCAAGCCGCGCACTTTGTTGACATTTCTAAGATGGAAAAAAGCAGATTTTGTTATCTTGTTGATGTGAGGCTCAAAGCTCAAATCCGAGTCTATGACCACACCTAGGCTAGTAACCTTATCTTTAATGTGTATGCTTAGGTCATATGACATGTCACTTTTATGACATGCAAAAGTTTATGATTTATCTATGAGTGTGTCGTGACATGTAATGACATGCTTATGTCACCAGCATCAAGTTAAGTGTTACAGTACCTAAGAGATTAAGACATAGCCATTACAATTTTGACATACAATTTTTGACAGTACATAGGCTCTGCGCTATAAGGGGTTGAGTATGAGGTTCCCCCTATGCAATATATCACATCGCTAAAGGTTTACAACAACTGTATAGGCCTACGTAAATACAATATATTTTTTCATATGGAAATAAAATGCTTGAGCAAAGTGCATGGGCAAAGTAAAATGGCGTATGTATAAACTTTCCGTGATGATGGGACACCTATTTCTGATACATTGCCAGCAGGGGCACCTATAAGAAATGATACAAGATACAAGAAATGTAATTTCAAATTCTTTGTATGACCAGTGCATGTAAAGAAATTGACAATAAAACCTACTTGACTTGACTTGACTATAACTTACGTAAGTACTACGTACTACTCTGACTGCAGATGGGGTCGCTGGCGGACCTATTCACTCTTTGCTGAAAATTCTGAACTACACCATAACAACATTGCTACGATAGTATTGAGAGCCTTACAGATTACGACATAGCCATTACAATTTTGGTGACAGTAAGGTTAGAACACAGGCTTTGCACTAAGGGGTTAAGTACCACGTAAGAGTTTTTCGAGAAATGCAGCCCAGTTATACGCACTGAACATACAATGTGTATTAACATATTGTAATACATATAATGGTATTGGGACTAAAATGAATGAAACATGCTGCAACAGAAGTGGCCAGCTGTGAAATATTTCACAATAAACAAGAATGTCATTCAACCAAAATAATTTCATGCTTTAAGTTCAGGTTGACAATTGGTAAAATGGTGTTCTTCTAGGACGGCTTTTAATTCCCCTACGGTGAGTCGAAAATGAAAACAGCAAAAAAGTATCTGTGGAAGGGTTGGACAGTTGCATGCAATTCCCTTGCTGTCCCTTGCTCTCAATCTTCTCACCTCTCTCTCTCTCTCTCTCTCTCTCTCTCTCTCTCTCTCTCTCTCTCTCTCTCTCTCTCTCTCTCTCTCTCTCTCTCTCTCTCTCGCACACACACGCACGCACACCCTGTCAGTCACTTATTACAACACAGGCACAAAAGTAACCTTTTAAATTCACACTGTTTTTCTGGAAAGGACTTGCTTTCTCCTAAAATAATCTTGATCTTGATCTTGATCTTGATCATTCATGGCGATCTACAGTATATTGGTCACAGATAATAGTTCATGATCAGAGTTGTAAAAAGTAGGAGTAGAAGTATTCTTACAGAAGTAACTACAACACTCGTAGTATGATATTACAGAGTTGAAACCATTTAATACCATGGCACTAGTGTTGCATTTGTAAGAGTAATTCTACTTCTGTTTTATACAACTATATGATAAGTTCATGCAAGCTTGAAATGCGTTTTGGTCTACACTACACTCCTAACTACACTCCTTTATGGGACAGGCAGGTGTGATGAGTTGAGATTGCTC
Organism: Engraulis encrasicolus; assembly: GCF_034702125.1. Classification (NCBI taxonomy): domain Eukaryota; kingdom Metazoa; phylum Chordata; class Actinopteri; order Clupeiformes; family Engraulidae; genus Engraulis; species Engraulis encrasicolus. The sequence continues at coordinate 12,509,233 of NC_085860.1, forward strand.
TTGTTGGCACGGTGTTTCCTCGTTTAGTGCGTTCAGTTTAACCTTGCAGACGTGAGTGGTGGCCAGGGAGGAGGTCTGGTAATTAAGACTGAGTGGGTGAGTGCCAATTAGCCAGTTTACAATGGCTGAAGAGGACGAGAGTGCCAGAGAGCCCCTACTTAATCAACACCGTGTCTCTTTTTTGTCTATCTGGGCACGTTTTCACCGGTCTCACCGGAGCTTCCCGTTCGTTGAAGTATTTGACAGCTTTTTGTAATGTGACGAGTGACGTCTGAAATGGAACTAGGCTCGCTCGCATCACATCTCCAAATAGGGCAGCGCTTGATGAAAAATGTCAGCTACTGTAAAGCGCCGCTGTCTGAGACACCTCAGCGCAGTAATACCTGTTTTGGGAGATGATATGATGATATGGTGCTGCAGACCTTTCCCATGCCTCTTAACATAGGATAACATACAGCCTCACATCTCTTTTTTTTCTTTTTGCAGCAGGATGATATGGATGATATGGATGTGATGTGAACAGATTGGAGGTGTATGCCCGCATCACGAGGAGGAAATCGTCTTGCCGCTGCATTCAGATTGATCCCGGCCCATTCTGCGGCTGAGGTGGAAGCAGCATAGCCACATTTCAAAGAGACATCTTCATTTCCGTCTGATTCTCCTAAAAGGCCGGCTGCCAGCCTTCCTCCTCCATCTATTGTTGCCCAACTACTGATAGCACCTCCCCATATATAACCACATTTGCAGCTGGCATTTTTACTATTCGCAATCTTCCCCAATCCAAAAGAGCAGAAACAGCACTTGGGCACATATGGAACACAGCCAAGGCACTGCTTCTATTCAGCCTTAGGCTACAGTACATTCTGGTGATCCAGTGACTTTCGCACGTTCACAACATAACACAGTCAGGGCAGCTGACAGCTTTGGCTGAACCCAGGACAAAGTCACGTGAAAGGCCCCCCCACCCAATACATACAATGTAATGAGAACCCAGCTAAGGGCCCCCTCCGCCCCTGGGCCCGGGACAACTGACCCCTTTTGTCCCCCCCCCCTGTTGGCTTCCCTGACCACAGTGATGCTCTTGTGTATGTGAGACTATGCATTGTCTGTCTGTGTGACAGCAGCATCACAGGAATTCGTCGCCATATCACGCAGCCGCCACACTTCCTCTGTGACCTTTCGCATGCAGGGTAGGGTCAGCAGATGAATACTCCACCTCTGGTGTGCGGGGTTATTGCATTCCTCTCCATGCGAACGTTTGAACTCCCCCCCCCAACCCCGAGACAACAGCCACTCGCCAGACCACCAATATACAAACAACCACTTCAGCTGGAAGTAATAAGACCAGAGGAGGCCTTCGAAACACACAGTGTTGTGCTGTACTGTGCGGTGAGAAGCTGTCTGCCAGGGCCCTTGCTACCCCAACGCACTCTATGACCCTTCTGGATACTCAGCAGTCTTAAAAGGCTTCATGCTCTCCCAGCACTACTGTAGACTTTGTAGACTTTTCCCAGATTAGTGGACTTTGCAGAAAATCTACTGCTGCCTGGACGACGTACAGTACAGTACACTTCAAATGTTTATACGTGGGTATCAAACAGCTGCGGAGGTCAAACACATTTATAGGACTTTCACTAAAAACTGCAAACGGTTTTGCCTTGTGTTCTCGCTGCTCTCAGCCTTTTCTGGAAACGTCCCACAGCTGCAGAGCTGGGCCATGAGGGGGTCAGTACACGTCCCTCCAGTGGCACGCAACCGTTAGAATAAATAACAGCCTTTATAGCGCAAACAGATGCCAGTTATTTCATGCAGGAGCGTGCGTTCACGTTCCATTCCACGTCTAGCGCGTATGTGTGTGTGTAAGGTTTTAATATCAGTTTATTGCCGGCCACACGGCTGCGACGGACGGCACTGCTCATTTCAATTTCGTGCGGCTCATTTTTGATGCAGGGACGTTAAGTCAGTGATCTCTGTGTCTGTCTGGCCGACCGTGCTCCTTGATTAGTTATATAAATCTCCCTCCCATCTTCCTCTGTGGTGTTATGTGGAGCCGAGCCCCTTTATTTGGAATGAACTCAGTGGCAGAGAAACATGTTCTCGTTCCCCATCAATGTGTGTCCTCTCCTCTCACATCCCCCCTATGCGCCGGAAATAAATGTAGCCCTTCTTCTTTGATGTGATTCTCTGTGCCTGTGATCTGATGCTGTTTAATTAAGTAATGGTATTCAAGGCGCTGTCTCCTTTTATTCTCTTTCTCCCTCCCTCCTTCCCTATCTCTCTCTTTCTCTCTCTCTCTCTCTCTCTCTCTCTCTCTCTCTCTCTCTCTCTCTCTCTCTCTCTCTCTCTCTCTCTCCCTCTTTCTGCCCAACCCTTTTCTCTCCCTGCATCTCTGTTCTCATAACCTCAATATAAACCTGTCTCTATTGCTTGCTAGGCAGTGCTGCATATAATACAACAGTGCTGTGCTGCGTACTGCAACATTTCATCTGTGTGGACCCACCACTGTGTGCTTCCTGAGCTCTGCTCCGATTGAGACGCTCTGTCACTCATCTGTGAATTTCAATGTGCCAATAACATCAACAGACATTGCACTCCCCCACCCCCACCCCGCCTCTCCTCCCTCCAGACCATCCCCCAGACCACCGGACCACAACCGCCATGGAGGATAATGATGAAATGTCGCTGAGTGACTGAGTCCATTGGACATCCGAGTCACCCTCCTGTTCTCGCCCCTCCTGTCCTCGGCCCCTCTCTCATTTCCTTTTCCTCCTCTCAGATAGAATATACCTTTCAGCCCGAGCAGCTTTGGGCCATAACAGATGGGAGTAGAGAGGAGAGGAGAGGATTGGATTGGATATGAGCTGTGGAGAGGAGAGGAGAGGAGAGGAGAGGAGAGGAGAGGAGAGGAGAGGAGAGGGGAGGAGAGGGGAGGAGAGGAGAGGAGAGGAGAGGGGAGGAGAGGATATGAGCTGTGGTGACCAGTGAGGCCTGAGGCAGGGCAGAGCAGGGCAGAGGGGACCCCCTGGTGACGCATTGATGAGGAGCCATACTGAGCTGTCACCAGCGATCTGGATCCTACAACTGTGAAAGTGAGCATGGAGAGAGGAGAGAGGAGTGAGGGAGCAGGGAGAGAGGAGAGAAGAGAGAGGAGAGAGGAAAGAAGAGAGAGGAGGGAGGAGAGAGGAGAGGAGAGGAGAGGAGAGAGAGGTAGAGAGAGAGAGGGAGCAAGGGGTCATGGCTGGCAGGTGAGCCCAAGGAGGAGGCTGTGACTCTGCGACTCCGTGTGACTCACTGGGCTGAACATGGCGCCTGACATCTCCCATCAATCACACTGCTGGCAGACAAGGCCAGGGGGCAACGGGAGGAAGGTGAGCAGGTGGAGGGGGGGGCAGAGTGGTGAGGTGGTAGGGGGTGAGGGTCAGGGAGGCTAGGGGGCAGGAGCAGGGAGATGAGCAGAGGTGTGTGTCTGTGTGTGTGTGTGTGTGTGTGTGTGTGTGTGTGTGTGTGTGTGTGTGTGTGTGTGTGTGTGTGTGTGTGTGTGTGTGTGTGTGTGTGTGTGTGGGGTGGTGGTGGTGGTGGTTAGGAGTCGATGGTCAGGGAGATGGCAGAGGAGAAGGAGAGGTGAGGTGAAAGGGTAGCTGAGAGTGTGGCCAAGTCCAATGACCGTAAACAATTGGGGCTGGTAATGTCTTTGCCACTGTGTCGCCGCCTGCTGCAACACGCGTATCAAGCCATCAATCAGGCGCTGCGTTTACAGGGTCGTGCTTGGCCTCCAAGCTCCATTTCACTGCTGCTCTTCTCTACTGATGCAGGCCCGTGCTTTTTCAGGGCCTTATTGATATTTTCCTAACAGTTTAAAACAAACCATCGATCAGTTTATCTGCAAAGATCAATTCTGATTTATTACCGAGTGTACAAACAAACAACAAAAAATGACCAAATGAAAGACAATTCGTATAAGGGCAATCTTGATTTGTTTTTCAACACACA
>NC_085860.1:12515722-12520722 GCF_034702125.1 Engraulis encrasicolus
TACGCAATACAACCAGGATACTTGACATGACTGTTGCGATATGTGATGAATTGCACTAATAGTACCCTATGCGGAGTATATACTAGAACGTTGGCCGCGTTGTAATTCTGTATCAGAGACAGTATTCTGTAGGACCTGTGAGTTGGATGTCCCAATATGGCCGTTTGGAACGTCCCTAGGGACGTCCAACTTGCTACAGCCCACAGCCGACTGCTACTCGTCCAACTCGATGAATAGAGGAGTAGCATGGTTGACTGAACACCAAACGTGCCTCTGCATTGATCTTTTTTATCTAATCTAGGTGCATGCTGCTGTTTGGAATTGCACGGACAAGACAAATGTTGCCTAATACTGTCATTATGAGAATGGTGCTAAAAACAGTCACATCTGTTAGTGATTGGGCAGTGATGTAATATTATACCCAGTTGAAGGAGATCAGTCTGCACACTGCCAATAACCTCCAAAAAAATAAACTTTTATTTAAAAAGCAAAGTTTTGATCGTTTCGATCCTTAAACTGTCTGACACTTTTGTCTGGCACCTGCAAAAAGTGTTTTGGATGTGCGCACCCTACCCAAAACGACTGTAATATCGTATTCAGTAACATTGCTTCAGAAGTCGCCCTGTGTATCATCACCTTTAGAAACGGTGTACAGCCCTCCTCAGGAAGCAGCACAAGACGACCTCCTGCCACACACTCCATCCACCAGACTCTCCTACTCGCTTCCTCTCTCGGCTCAGCTGTATATAGCGAACATTGTTAAAATGGAACCGACCTCTTTTGGAATTAAAGGGAAAAAAAGTACTTCATGTACCCGACCAGACTTTGCAGTTTGGTGGTTCAAGTTTCTCGCCTCATCATCCCCAGCAAATGTAGGGAGGAATGGAAGAGGGGGGGCTTTCGGCAGTTGAGCGTTGGTGCTGTAGGCCATCACTGAGCCCTAGTGTCTCCCCGGTGACTTGGACCCTCACTCGGAGCGGAGGGCAGTGGAGCCTGAAGCTAATAATGCTTATCTAAGTAGGAGAAGGTCAACTTCCCTTTTATGGGGCCAGGAGAATATATTGTGTTTAAGTGCCACAAAGCACTGGTGGTGACAAGCTCCTCGGGATATGATCAACCACAAATATGATTGGAGTGCACTGGACCAGTGATGGCGTCGCCTGTGGGATGGCTTTTATTATGCCAGCGGCCTGCCCACTAAATCAATAGTGCCTGCATGTCGCTATCTCTGTCGGCACAACACAACAAACACGTTCTCTCTCTTTTCTATTTTACGCTTCTCCTTGTACCCCTCGTGTTGCAAATGCAACGGAACAATCTATCTAGCTGCCGCTGAACCCCCACTTACCCCCCACCCCCACCCCAATTCTCCACTCCCCACCCCAAAGAACTAACGCTGGATTAGGAATTCACATTGATATCTAATAGAGCCCATTACAAAAAGCTTGCGCACGGACGGACGGGCACATGGAGGCAAAAATGCTTTTGACATTTTGTGCATCATTACTTCTGCCATTCGCCGGTCTTAGCCACCGCGGGGCCACATTGTGTGACCAGTGGGTTGTCAAGGCTCACATCTTCCAACGACTCGTCTCTCCCTCTGAATGAGTCTTGCTGGTGGCATCTCTTTTGGTCGCATTGGATAATGCCCTGCGGTGCCGGCCGGGGAGATTCTTGACAAAAATAGGCTTGCCTAGCGCCCTTCTCTTCTCTGAGCTGCCTGTCGTCTTGCCTTTCAGCATGCAGGGGCTGTGGTTTCATCCCTCGTCGGTCGCCGTGTGTTTTTGTTCGCTCATAATTTCAATAACGTCGTCTGTTCTGTTCTGTCCCGTTGTTGATTGATGATTTTGAGGCCTTCAGGCAAAACATCATGCAGTGTGGAAACGTAGCCCTGTTCTTTATTACCACAGCTGCAGGCAATTAGGAATATTTATTGTGTTATTTTTTATTTGTGTTATGTTTTTTTCCCTTCTCCCCCCCTAGCCCCTCCGCCTCCCCCCCCGCCCCCCGTCTCTCTCCCTCCCCCTCTCTGCCTTCTGACAAAATACAATAAAATGTGTCCACATGCACAGGAGGCTGCCTGTGCCCATCTCTCCTCAGTCAGGTACAGTGCGTTCACTCTCCCTCTCATCCCTGATCTGTTTAATTTGAGATGCAGCCGACATAAAGCAGCTTTATAGTATGTTATATCACATCCAATGGCCCCCATCTCACACGGAAAATGATTTCATCTGAATAGTTTAACGGCTCAAGGACGTAATCATTAAAGAGGACAGGCTATGAATCTGCCGACGGAAGTGTGAGAAACAAAAGGCTTTTTTCGGGTCTGTGTCAGACAAGAGCATAAAAAAAATGTGGCTGGCAAGACAAGTTGCGGGAGAAATATAGGACCCAATCTAGAGGAAAACACAGTTTAATTAAATCACACTCACTCGTGTTCATCCATTGTCATCATCAGCAGGCGAGACCTTGTGAAGAGGTGTCATAATATCACTGCAATGGCCCTCAGACCATATCATAGTAATTATCGCTTCTCTTTATAGAACTTCAAGCACTGTAACCCAGCAACTGTTGCTACGGTTTAATTTCATTAGGGTAGTTTGGAGAGATTTCAAGTTCTTCATCTGGGTAGTTTGTAGCAGCCGGGTGGACAGGTTGACTTAAGCTCTGCATACTGTACAACTAGGATAAAGACACTTCATTAAAAAAACGAAAAAAAACTTTAATGCACAAAATGAGGACTTTTATCTAAAATGCTTGGCCGGGCTTTTCAGCCTGAACTGTGTGTACACAGAGGATCTATGAATTTACCGCTTTCAGACACTAGGCCACAGTTTAACTAATTACCACGAAATCGGTCATCCTTTGCAGACCTCCATGCTTCCTTCATGCTTCTCTTCCTTGCCACAGACAGGCCTGTTATGTTATGTGGAAAGTTTCCCATTTGACAATGTGTGTTGTGTAGGTCACAGATATTTGGTCTTGAAATGGCTTTTGTGTGTTGAGATTGATCTCTGTCAATCAGTCAAGGTGCCACTGCCGTCTGAAATACCTGCCATGGTTGTACAAGTGAAGACTGAAGTCTGACTTTCATGTGTGAACAAAACAATAACCGTTCAAGAGAAAATGCTTCTTAGGTCACTGGTGTTTAATGTGCCCTGAAAGTATTGGCTTCAGGTAAATGCATTGCAGTGACTGTTGTAAGAAGCACCTTTGAGGGACTACCCCCTGCTTGCCATGAGGCAGGTTTGACTGTGGTCATGATTTTCTCCTTCCGTCACCATTGCATTCCCAATGGTCTACTGCTACTGTATGTACTTGGAGGGTTTCATTCAAGTGACACTTTTTTGGAGATCATAAAAGCTCGAAACTGCTCCTCAATGCCTGTGCTCACCAATCACCAGCTGCTCTTAGATAAGCAATAATGCGTGTAGTCAGGAATGTAGGTCTGTCCTACTCCTCCACGGTGCTAAAAATGAAGTTTGAAGTGCATTTATTTAACAAAAGGACAGCATATATTAGTATTGGGGTATTGTCCGAGGCTAGACCCACTCGCAGGCAAAAATAATTTTGGCCGCTGGCGGGAGGGGCTATTTTACAAAGCTATTACTTTCCATATTTTGTCCCTTGAAAAAAAGTATTGCACACATTGTAAAATTATAAAGTGCTGTAAGACATTTTGTAAGCTTCCATTTCTATTTTTTATTATAAAGACAAAATGCAAGAATGTGAACATTGCAAATTGAAAAAAAGCTATTGGGTAGTACATATTCACAATGCCCAGTCAGTCATATTATGGGAGTTGTGGTGGCGATACCAGGGTGCGATTTGTCTGAAAACCAGAAGGGGGGATATGTTTCAGATTGTAAGCAATATCAATGGAATTACATTGAACTGTGATAAATTCATGTAGAAAAAGTGGCGATATCAAGACCAGAAGGGGGGACAATCCCCCCATCCCCCCCTACAAATCGCACCCTGGGCGATACTTTCATGAAGAGTAGATTAGAGTTCCTGTAGGCCTATTTATCCCACAGGAAATGAAGGTGTCTTGCATGTTACACATAATACACATACTGTACACACAATATAGCCTACGTGCAAGACAATACAATAAGGTCCTACAGTATATTGCACAAGATTGTACAAGGCAGTACAAGATACATGTTCATTGCTAGACAATATACAGTACATTACCAGATGATCAAATAAACACATACAGACAATAAAAACAACATAGACATAATGAAGAGTCTCAATAAACATCATCATATTGAGAGGTGTTTTGAAGGCAATTTCCTGTCTAATTTGACACAATACAGTATGTTAGCTTTTAGCTTTGTAAGGCAGGTTGGCACGCATACACTAAATGAATGAATTGATGTCCACATCTCTTACCATTCTCACCGTTGCCTCTTCTGATTGAACAACATGTTTCAAAACTCAACATCCTCAAGATCCAAGGGAGGCGATCCCTGTTATTGTGAACTGTCATCAGCATTTCTGGTGATGTGACTCTGACTGAAACTGTATGCTACTGTATGATAAATTCATTCGTATGTGTCACAGCCTGTAAATGCAGACATGCTCGTAAGAATCAAGTGATGTGACATAGTGTATCTTATCCTCTGTATGGCGTCTAACTGGTTATAACATGTTTGGTGCTATGTTTTTTAGCATCTAAGAGATATAGCACCAAACATTGTACAACCGCACCAGTTAACTCTTAGTTGAGGACCCTCTTGAAAACGAGATTTTTATCTCAAGAGGCTATCCTCTAATAAAGAAATTTGAAACTCTCTAAGACTAGAGAGTGTAAACTGTTTGAGTTTAGAAGTGCAATATTATATGTCATTATTATTCTACATAAGTCCATGTGGTGTCTCCAAAGAACACACATTTTGCATATCTATTTTGTGAATGTCAAACAGCTATACTTGATTTGTATGTGTCACAGCTTGTAAATACATACATTCTCCTCGTAAGAATCAAGTGATGTG
>NC_085860.1:12525722-12538222 GCF_034702125.1 Engraulis encrasicolus
TAGAAGATTGTTCATTATAAGATTGTTCATTATAAGATTGTAACATTACCTTAGTGTCCAGTGAATTATGTATGCTGTGGAAGTGAGAAACACAAAACTTCTTTCTTTCTTTCTTTCTTTCTTTCTTTCTTTCTTTCTTTCTTTCTTTCTTTCTTTCTTTCTTTCTTTCTTTCTTTCTTTCTTTCTTTCTTTCTTTCTTTCTTTCTTTCTTTCTTTAATTCAGCCAGCTCACTGTCATATGGATGCAAAATAACAAAAGATGTTTGTTACAGTAGGGCAGCAAGGATGTAAACAAAATGTCCCAGCAGTCTTCAAAGCAGTGGAAGGGTCCAAGCAGATGCCTCAGCTTAAAGAAGCTGCTTAAAAGGACCGGAGCCCTGTGGAGAGGGGAGAAAGAGAGGGATGCTCTCTACGCCGGCACGCCGACAGAAGGGGAGCACACAACAATGACAAGCGTGTTTCAGTAGAAATAACCCCATCAGAAAAGCAACGACTCGTGTCTGGCTGGCTGCGACACCTCTGATGTTGAGGGACATACCCCTGCCAAACGTCACACTGGAGCCTGCTCACTGAGGTGTCAGGATCACAGGCAGCCACATATTAACTCTCCCCGGCCGTCTCTCTCCGACTCTCTCTCTCTCTCTCTCTCTCTCTCTCTCTCTCTCTCTCTGTCACTTTGTTTCTCTTTTTGTCTCTCATTCTCGCCTCCCCTCCTATCACTTTCTCACTCTCTGCTTGACTCTCTCTCTCTATCTCTCTCTCTTTCTGCTAGCTTTCTCACTCTAACACTTTGTCTTTATTCCTCTCCTTCTATTTTTTATCTCCCCCTTTCTCAATTTCTCTTCATGTCTATCACGTTCTCTCCCTCTGTCTCTCTGTCTCAGTCTTGCACTCTCTTTCTTCTCCGCTAACTCCAACTTTCTTTTTTTTCTTTTATCACTGCTCCCCCCAACCCCTTCGCCACTCGTCTAAAAAAGAGGAGTGTTCGTGCCTGTGCATGTGCTGCTAAGAGATGGGAAGATGCATCCAGATTCACAGAGGAATAACAAGGAAATGAATGTGGTGATGACGGCATAATGCTCTCTTGCTGTAACCCTGGGAGAGGTGTAAAGATAGGACACAGATGGATGTCTTAACACAAGGCAACAACCTTTATATCTCTCTCGGCCTTTTTAAAATATACATTTCGCCGTCACACTCCTTCATCTTCCCCTGTATCTGCAAACGCAAGGTCACACATCAAGGATAAGTTAAGGCAGTTTGTTTTTTACTCTTATTTTAAAAAGTAACTTTTGAACTATTGGAAAATTTGTTTACTTTCAAACGCATTGTTATATTTGACACAATGTATATTGACGAAATATGACAGACGGCATTCTTGCCTTTGATGCTGTGCCTGTTTGCTTTAACTGTAGGCCTATGTATGTCTCCCCAAGGACACAGCCATTCCTTATGCATCAATAATGTTTACACTTGACTGTATGAAGCTAGCGGCATAGGAGCTGTAATGCATTCAGTCTGGAGAGCTAAAATAAGAGGGTCCATTCATCGTCACCTCCAGGAGACCTTCATCTGGCTTTCATAACGTTGTTGTTGGGAGAGCCTGTCAGGCCCATGTGATTGTAAATATAACTTCAAAAAGCATTGCCACTGGTGAGGCGCTTAGTCACAGCTTATTCAGACACCAGACACACAGTAAGATGCAAGGGCCCCCTTTTTATATTCTGTCTTTGTCAGCCTTCACAAACGTTGGCAGTCGTATAGGCCCCTTCTGTCAGTCAGTGAGGAGGCTGTAGGAATATATCACAGGATATATCACGACCCATAAAACCCATAGAGGGAAAACAGAGACTAACTTTTGGTATTTGACATATATATTGGTTCTGCCTAGAAGTGATCTAGAAGACAAAAATGCTGAATCACTTCCAGTACGTAACATTTAAAACTGGTTGAAATCCCATCTTTAGTAGCCTGCTTTACATACAGTACAGATTATCTTGTAGATTGATTCATGTATACATTTAAATACACAAGTAAGCTGGCTGGCAAGCTTTGATGTCAGATGATAATAGTAACGACATGGTTCTACTTGTGTGGCTCCCTCTGCAATTGATGCCATCACACAAAGCAGCGCCTTGTGTCGTGCCTAAGAAACATCTGACAGAGCCAGTCTCAGTGATCTCTGTTGATCACATTGGTCTCTGTCTCTCTGTGTGTGTGTGTTGAGGTTTTCAAGCCTATCTATTGGCATGGCGGAGGAAATGAAGATGAAGCCGTGCGTGTACGAGCATGTAATTCAGATTGACAACAGGAGCTGGAGCGGTGACACGACAGAGGTGCACTTTAATCAAGCGCCCCTATAAATAATATTTAATCCTGGCCTTGAGAGAGAGAGAGAGAGAGAGAGAGAGAGAGAGAGAGAGAGAGAGAGAGAGAGAGACAGAGAGAGACAGAGAGAGACAGAGAGAGACAGAGAGACAGAGAGACAGAGAGACAGAGAGGGAGATGGAGAGAAAAAGCAGCACCATGACATGAGAGAGAGAGAGAGAGAGGGAGGGAGAGACAGACAGAGAGAGAGAGAGAGAGAGAGAGAGAGAGAGAGAGAGAGAGAGAGAGAGAGAGAGAGAGAGAGAGAGAGAGGGGAGAAGCTGTTGTGTCTGTTAGCGTTAACATCCCTCAGTGCGTCAGACTGTTTGCCGTCACAGCAGTTTGTGTGAAGTGATGGGGCCACCCATTTGCCTTGCAAGTGGTTTTGATTCCGCGGATGAGGCATGTCTACATCACAGAGATGGCACACAACACTGACTTAAGCAAATAACCCCTCAATTAACGGCTGCCAGCATAGAAGAGAAATCACAAATCAAACAGAAGTTGCTTCATGTTTTTGTTCACAAGCCATGCATTTATATATAACAGATAAAAACGTCCTGTCAGTGGTTGATGGACAGCTTGACTTTTATCATCTTTCATCATAATAAACGAAATGGCAGCTACTTTGAATCGTCATTGGGTCAAAACAAAGATGGAGGCTCCAGTGGTCTGCTTTAAATGGTGATTTAAACCCCCAGTGAACTGTAGCGTGGTGTAATGTTGTCCTGAACTTTGTCATACATACAAAGGCAAAGTGCAGTAATTACATATTTTTGTTGAAAATGAGTTTAGACTGCAAATGGTCTTCGTAACACCTCCTTTATCTTGTGACAAAGCCGTATGGTCCACGTGGTCCACATGTGTCCTGTTTTAGAGATATTGTATTGATATGTCAAATTTGCAGTAACCACAATATCCAACCAAGGCTTGAAGGCCTTTTTTTTCTTCGCAGTTTCAATGTTGACACAGTTACTGCACTCTGCCTTTGCAGGCCAGATACTGGCCTGGCTTGACTCTAAGCAGAAGAAGAAGAAGAAGTAAATAGGCTGGCTGTAGCTTCACATTCCACTGAATTGTTGCTCACCCATCAAGAAGAGAAACGTTCAATTTTGCATTCCCAAAACGCAAAAAATAACATCCATAAACCTTTCATTTCTTAAAAAAGGCTTTGGCTGATTTCCAAAGTGAGGCCCCCGTTTTTATGTTACCTATAGCGTGGTTACATAAGCTGAACTGTAAACATGTCAGGGGGAAAAGTGGCTGTCAGCACATCCTGACCAGTGGCAATACGGAGACACAAAATGGTGTACCACGAGAGAGAGAGAGAGACAGAGAGAGAGAGAGAGAGAGAGAGAGAGAGAGAGAGCGAGAGAGAAAGAGAAAGAGAGAGAGAGAACGCTTGGGGAAGATGCATGAATCTTATTAAAGGAGTGTCGGATGCGCACCCGCTCAGCAATAAAACACTGCAATAATAAGCCGTGGCGTTTCCGTCGTCAGTGCCGCGGATGAACTACGGTAGTGGCTCTCAACGGGGGCTGTACAGCCCTCCAGGGCCAGGGGGGGCGTTAGGGAGCCCTTGGGGGGCGTTGAGAAGGAGACAACTGAGAGGATGAAGGACACACACACTCAGTTGCAAATGGGGGGCAATAGTCTGTTTTATTTTTGTAATACTAAGGGGGGTGATGGCTGTCTCTTGATGAGGTCAGGGGGCATTTGTTCTAACGAGGATGAGAGCCAATGAACTACGGCTCGTGTTTGGTCCATCATCAGCGAAGGCTCTGGCTCTGTCAGAGTTGGCTAGTGGGACTGGTGACTTCGCTGGCCATGCAGGATGCCATGCTGTCATGCAGCGTGAACAGGGAGAGACGCAGCAGCGAGCACCAGCTGGAGATATGATGGGGACATGGCTGGATTGAGATCGAAAAACAGGCCGGGCATTTTTGGTATATACCAGCCCCCTCACGCTGCCCTATTTGTCTCTGATATGACTCGCTCAGTCCATAAATGAGTCCTCAGGGCCACTCAGTCCATTTTCAGGGCCGGTTTTACAATGGAAGCAAGGGTAGGCAACTTATCCTGATTATCATCGACTTTCAAATCTCGAGTCTTGGTCTCAAGACAATTAACATTTCCCAAACGGCTTGGTTGACCCTCCTCCCTTGGTGTGCTACTGGTTGTTTGCTTCCCGACAAAATGAGAGGAGTTCCCGATTTTTCCGGAGCTCAAAAACTGCTACTAGGAGGGCGCGGCCTGGCTAAGGGAACTGGACAATAATAGACACCTGCTCAGCCAACCGGAAGACCTTCCGTCTGCTCAACAGGTGATAATCCTTGATAAAAGTAAGGACTTGAAGGGCCTACTAACTATTTAAAGTAGAGTCCCTGTGCACAATCACTGTCCAGGTGCTGGTGATGTGCAGTAAAAGTGATCCAAGTAAAGGAAGGATGAATCACCGCACACCGGTATTCTTCGCTGGTGAACAATACGTTTCGCTGTTGCTTCATCAGGTTCACTCTGACGAAGTATGTTGGCCTTGGGCCCGCAAAAATGGCTAAATCCAGCACTGTCCATTGTCCATATTAAAGATGGACAAAATCTAAATACTGGGTCAGTGTCTAAGAAACGGGGGAAAAAAACAGCACTGGCCCCTGAGCACTGTGGTCCCACCTGGAAAATGCCCTGTATGCCAGATTAGCAGTAAAGCCCTGGGTGGGGACACGGGCCAGGTGGACTATTGGCCTGGCCTCCTTGGAGAAATCATCTCCACGTTATTCATTAGCCCTCAGATGGCGACTGTGAAGACAGGAGGAGAGAGGAGGGGAGGGGAGGAGAGAGGAGGGGAGAGGAGGGGAGGAGGGGAGGAGAGATGAGGGGAGGAGAGAGGAGAGGAGGGGAGGGGAGGAGAGAGGAGGGGAGGGGAGGGGGATGGAACGGGCTGCGACGAGACGAGATGGGAAATGAGGGGTGAGAGGGCGTGAACAAAAATGGACTCGTGAGCTGAGCAAAAGCTGGCAGCGAGCACAACAAGGCAGGATGGTTGCGCTGCGCTGGCCGGACGGCGCTGCCAACAAAATCCTTGTCCTGCCGCGCGGCGCTACCGGGGCTGTCCACGCAAGCGGAAGACGCCAGACAGTCAGTGGATCTGGCCTCCCACCCACACGGAGAGGAGAGGAGAGGAGAGGAGAGGAGAGGAGAGGAGAGGCACGAGACGCTGCAAATAGAAAATGGATGGATCCGCTAATGCGGGGCCACATGCTCTGCTCTGCTCTGTCGTCTGAGGAGAACGCCTGCCTGCCCACGTGCCCAGGGTCGGGTTAATGCACAGGCTAGATATGGCTGCAGCCTAGGGGCCCCCACCCTGCCAGGGGGGCCCTGAATGGCCAAAAGTGGAAAAATTGCGGATTTGTGACAGGATGCAATATTGCAAAATTCACATGTTGTATTGAGTAGTTATTCTTTAGTTAACCTTAATTCCTAGTTCATATAATTATGACGCTGCCTACGTAAATGTGTTGCAAAATTTGCCTTCTTTGGGGAGGGGGGTCCACAGCAACCTGTAGCCTAGGGGCCCCAGGCCGTCTTAATCAGGCCCTGCACGTGCCCTCTCTGCAGATGCCCTCTCTGCTCTCATTCTCTTCTCTTCTCTTCTCTTCTCTTCTCTTCTCTTCTCTTCTCTTCTCTTCTCTTCTCTTCTCTTCTCTTCTCTTCTCTTCTCTTCTCTTCTCTTCTTGTCCTTGTCGTGCCGATGAAGGCTCAACCTCTAACCACTCCAAGCCTCCGACATAACAAATCCTCGTCTCGAGGTTCAGCTGTTCTGCCTCGCCTCGCCTCGCCTCGCCTCGCAATTCTGCGCTGTCGCTGGTCAGGACCACACTTTATATACCCGCCGTAAATGTCATTATTTCTTCATATCTCTGATTTAATACGGAGAGAGAAAAAAAGAAGCACCTCAGCAATAGTCCTGCATGTGATTGATGCGTTATTTCCTCTATGTACTGTATGCTGTCTTGATGGCCAGATAACAATATGCTTGAGATGCGGATTCCTTCGCCTCTGTTGGCTAGTCTAGTGTATTTGAGATGCGGATTCCTTCGCCTCTGTTGGCTAAGTCTAGTGTATTTGAGATGCGGATTCAACTCTGTTGCCTAGTCTAGTGTATTGGCAATATTGCCTCCTGCCATTGAGGTCATTGAGACTTGTGTCTGAGTCTCCGTGATGATAAGCGCCCCAGGCCCCCAGGGTGACGGGTTAGGCTTAATCACACTGTCAGTATAATAACGCAATAATAATATTGTAACATTGCGTGTGTAAACTGTTACTTGGGGTCAGGGTAATTGTTAGGTGCGTGCAATAGGCTACATAGAGAAAACAATGATCATTAATAATAATTTAATAATAATAATTGTATTTGTATAGCACTGTGTCATACAAGGCATGTAACTCAAAGTGCTTAACAAATGGGAAAAAAAAAACATTGTTAGAGATGGATTTAAAAGGAGAGGTATAGAGGAGAGGCAGAAATAGCAGGAAGGCAGAGGAAGAAGAGATAGACAGAGATTGTAGAGTCATAAGGTCAACGTAGGTTAGGACCAGGATTCTTAGATGCGTAAGGTCCATAGTGGCTGGGCCTGTCATAAGTCATAGATAGTCACACAGAGATTGGGCGCTCAGGTGCGGCCTCTGGTGGCATCAGGGGTGAGGAAAAACTCCCTTTCGCTTGAATCATAGTTTGTAAGGGGGAAAAAAAAGCTCAGTGAGGTCTGAGAAAAAAGACCCCCTATAGTCAGGAAGAAACCTCAGGCAGAGACCAGCAGCCACCTAGGGGAGCCCCCTGCCAGGGCTGGTTGTGAGTAGTAAGGGCGCTGCGGCAGCTGGGACACTATGACGCCTTGGCAGCTAGGAGTTGGCAAGGATGAAGAGGTGGGTCTTCAGCAGCTTCTTGAAGGAGTCGACGGAGCTGGCTGATCGGATCTCGATGGGGAGGGCGTGCCATCTCTAGGCAAACGCGGCGTCGCCGATCTTCTTTTGCGGGGGGTGGGGTGGGGGTCCTTAGCAGCTTGGCATCAGTGGACCTGAGAGCTCGAGCAGGGGCATAAAAAGAGAGCATGTCAGAGATATAACTAGGGGCAAGTCCATTTAATGCTTTAAATACTGTGAGCAGAATCTTAAAGTCGATAAGTAACTAGTGCAGGTCTGCCAAGACAGGAGAGATGTGCTCTCTCATTCTGGTTCTTGTTAGGATTCTTGCCGCAGAATTTTGAATGAGTTGCAATTTGTCAATTAATGATTATTAGTTTGGAACATTAAACATTTTACTGGAGATTACTGAATGTTACTTACTCAAACCAGGTGTGACGGAGTCAACAGTACAGGTCTTCTATGTACATGTGGCCATTTCTACAGAATACTGTATGAGTCAACATTATAGGAATACATAGTACATTTCACATTCATCTGTTATGAAACATGTAATTGCTTGTTAACGTATACAGTTTCATGGCGCGTTAAAATCCATTCTGGAGGCTAACTTTACAGCAGAACTGGAGCACAATTAGGCTATGTGTACTTAACCTTACATAGCTGTTTGCATTCTCTCACAGAGGGAATGACAAGAGCCTATATATTCCCCATGTAAAACCTAAAGAAACTCATTAAGGAACTCAGAGTGTGTGTGTGTGTGTGTGTGTGTGTGTGTGTGTGTGTGTGTGTGTGTGTGTGTGTGTGTGTGTGTGTGTGTGTGTGTGTGTGTGTGTGTGTGTGTGGCTCTTGGCTTTGGGGCCCAAACTGTTTAGTGTCTCATTATTGAACCCATCCACAGCTTTCCCTAAGGCTGGACCCACCCCTTTCTCTCTCTCTCTCTCTCTCTCTCCGTGCATAAACACACTCAGTGGAAACAGTGTCAAGAGTCACCATGTTTGCCTGTTCGTGTATTAGACCATATCTCATAGTGTAGTGTACACATATCTGAGTGTACACTGCAACGCTTCATATCACACCAGTGTAAAGTACATTACATCAGTGTAGTTCCCGTGAGCCCATGCCTATGTCCTATGAATGGGCCTAATATGTAGTGGAATACATAAACCAGCTGTAGATCCTGGGAGCACATGCCTATTTCCTGTGGTGAATGGGTCTATAGTCAAATACATACCTGTATACCAGCAGACTTGTAGTTCCCGTGAGCCCATGCCTAATGGTGAATGGGCCTAATATGTAGTCCAATACATATACCAGCTGTAGTTCCTGGGAGCATATGCCTATTTCCTATGGGCTGAATGGGTCTATAGTCAAATACATACCTGTATACCAGCAGACTTGTAGTTCCTGTGAGCCCATGCCTATTTCCTGTGGTGAATGAGCCTAATATGTAGTCGAAAACCAATACCAGCAGACTGGGGAGCATCAGCCCGGGGTTGGACTGGCCATCTGGCATAGTGGGCATTTCCTGGTGGGCCCTGCACCCTTGTGGGCCCCTATTTTCAGATATGTAAAAAAAACATTTAAAAAAACAAAATAGGGGCCCACAAGGGTGCAGGGCCCACCGGAGAGTCAGTTCTGCGCCACTAATTATGAGGGGCTCCTTTAAACCAAAAGTGCCCGGACCCATTTTTCCCCCATTTCAGTCCAGCATCAGTCACATGAAACTGCATGTGATCCATTCATAACAATTTATAACATGCAGGGCTTCCTTCGCATTTACAACAGTATAGTACTGTATGTGCAAAGCCAGGGCACTTCAGTAGGTGATAATAGTGAACTCCAAAAACGGGGGGTTGGGATTAAAAGCCTCAGAGCTCTGGGCTATTGAGGGGTTGTTGTGGTGTTGCGGTCATCTTTGCTCTTGCTTGTCTTTAATGTGTCCTCTGGGCTGTTGGGGTGTTGCGGGCCTCTTTTGCTCTGTCTTTAAAGTGTCCTCTGGGAGCAGGCGAGCAGTGCAGCAACACCAGACTGGCTTTTGATAAAGGTGACTGTCCTCCCCCAAGGACTATCCTGTGGCTGCCTTACCGAATGAGGAAACCAAGGTAGGGGGGAGAAGAAGGAAGAAAGAATGAAAGAGAGAGGCAGAGAGCCAATCAGAGTAAGGGAAGAGGGAGAGAGAGAGAATGAGAGAGAGAGAGAGAGAGAGAGAGAGAGAGAGAGAGAGAGAGAGAGAGAGAGAGAGAGAGAGAGAGAGAGAGAGAGAGAGAGAGAGAGAGAATGAGAGAGAGAGAGAGAGAGAGAGAGAGAGAGCATAGAAGAAAGGGCGGAACACAGGAAGGGGAGGACAGGAGGAGAGATGGATAAGACAGAGAGAGAGAGAGAGAGAGAGAGAGAGAGAGAGAGAGAGAGCATAGAAGAAAGGGCGGAACACAGGAAGGGGAGGACAGGAGGAGAGATGGATAAGACAGAGAGAGAGAGGGAGAGATATACAGGTGCCGTTGGAAAGAGAGTGACAGACAGATGGTAAAATAGAGGGGAGAGAGATAGAAAGTGCACACATTCACACACATAGGTCGAGAGAGAGAGGGGTGGGGGAGAGCGGCAATCAAGCTGTACATAAACACTACAGTATAAGCCTCAAATCGAATCAGATGCTTAGGAGCCAGGTGCCATGGAGAGGAGAGGAGAGGAGAGGAGAGGAGAGGAGAGGAGAGGTCCCCTGCTCTGCTCTGCTCTGGATGCCTCTTATTAGAGGCTGCTGCCACCGCACATCCCTGCTGCTTCTAGCATGTTCCAGGAGGCTCGCGCTCGGGAGAGGGAGGTGAAAATGAAGCGGAGCCAAGGAGCTCCCTCACTCCCTCACCCTCTCTCTCTCCCTCCCTCTCTCACTCTCACTCCCTCACTCTCACTCCCTCCCTCACTCTCTCACTCCCTCACCCTCACTCTCTCACTCCCCCTCTCCCTCTCTCTCAATCTCTCCCTCGCCCTCACTCCCTCTGCCTGTGCTGTGCTATGCTGGTGTGCTTCCTTCACTTTCCCCCTTCCTTCTTCCTTTAACTGCCAGTGTGGGTGTTAACGGATTAGTCTCAGAGACAGAGAGGGATAGAGAGAGGGGGGAGAGGGAGAGAGAGAGAGAGAGAGAGAGAGAGAGAGAGAGGGGGGGGGGGGGAGAGAGAGAGAGAAGGCATCAAGTACTAAATGAAGCCATTAAATCCAAGAAAATAAAATATTTTTGGTCCTTCCAAAACACCCTACCCCCTAAAATAAGAAGGTACATGCATCTGCTCTTCATTATACCTTGCTAGTGGGCTTCATCTGCTCTTCATTATACCTAGCTAGTGGGCTTCATCTGCTCTTCATTATACCTAGCTAGTGGGCTTCTGTGGATGTGAATATATGATGCTCTCTCTACCTTCTTTCAGTCACCAGGCCTGGACTGGTCATGTGGCATACAGGGCATTTCCCGGTGGGTCGACGGTCCTCTGGGGCCAATGCTGTAGCATTTAGTTTTTTTTTCATATTTTCTTAGAGTTCGACCCACAACTTACAGGCGGTCACTATTACTCTTGTGCCATGTGCGGTGAGCTGTAATGCAAGGGCGAGGACCAAGGAGAGACTAATGCACAGGCTTAACGGGCCCAGGCCCAGGGGCCCAGGAGGCAAAAAAACCCCACTTCGTGATTGGTCTACATTTGTGTTCTCATATCGTGTTAAAATGGCACTTTAAACTACTGTATTTTAACCCTATCGCGCCGGACGCATCATATTTGATGCATCAAATTCAAAGCCCTCTCCACGCTGACACAAAAAAATCGATCTCTAAAACATCCTGCGTGTCATTTCCAAACGTCCTGCAGTACACGGAAACCGCCACAAGAGAGCAGCGGTCAACAACAAGTTGATCACAGCTCGGCGAAAAATGCAAAAATGGAGTAGAAGCGGTTTCCCTGACCGACGCTGAGATATCGTCAAATTGCAAAAGGTTTGTGTACAAATTTCCGAAATATAACTCTACATCCTTTAATTTGAACATTTGCTTTGTGCAATTAATCAAGGAAGAGTTTATATTTTTACACCGTGTTGCAGAAAGATCGTGCTAAAACTGATGAAACAAATAAGCACCATCCGGCGGTGGCAGGAAGTCAGCCATCAATGCATTTGCTCCATAGGGAAACTTACAAAGCATACCACGACGATCGTTTAACAAAACACACAAGTTGTTTTATTTCAAGACAAAGCTTTTGCCTTAAAGTGATACTGTCCCATTTTTGGAAATGAGCTTATTTTACACCTCTCCTTGAGTTAAGTGATTGGGTTCTACCTTTCTCCTGTACTTTCAACCGTTCTCTGGGTATGGCAGTACAAATTTCACCTCCAAGCTAGCAGTTAACATTGAGTCCTATGAGACCAGCTGGCGGCTAACTGGTCTCATTGGAATCAATGTTAACTGTTAGCTTGGGGATCAACTATGTACTGCCGTACTCAGAGAACGGTTGACAGTATGGAGAAAGGCAGAACCCAATCACTAAACTCAAGGAGAGGTGTAATATAAGATTATTTCCAAAAATGGGACAGTATCACTTTAAGAAACAGGTTTTACTTGCAATTTTGAAAATGTAATGCAAAATGTTGAAATTATGATCTCGTAAAAAATGCATTGAAGTGAATGGAGAAATGGTCCAATTGTAGTAATGGACCCATATATTCAAATTACACATCAAAAATGAATAATGATCTATATTACACTCATAAATAGGTTGTTAAGCATTCGATCAGCTATGTTTTTACATAGATTTTAAAAAATTACCCAACCAGGCTGTGGGAAATGTAAAATATGGTCCTGCTAAAACAAGGATAGGCTTAAAAAAATGGCAGGATCTCACTAAATATTAAAGATAATCCTCAAATTAAATTGTCTTTTTAAAATTAAAAAAAAAGTTGTAAATGCATTAAAAGTCATTTTTCAATGGTCATGAAATTGGAATTTTCATTCCTTTAAAGCCTGATGCATCATATATGATGCATTAAATATCTCAGTGACCTTAACAAAATTTTGATTTTTTTTTTACATTTCTTATAAGGGACCAATATTGAAGCAAATTCCAAAAAATTAGAATTTTCTCTCATTGCTTTCATGGTTCAGGTCTCACAGGGTTAAAATGTTCTTGTGAAAGAAATCCCTAAACCCCCAACAAAAAAAGGCTCTCCAA
>NC_085860.1:12543222-12668222 GCF_034702125.1 Engraulis encrasicolus
ACACACGCACACACACGCACGGGCCTCCTTACATTTGTAGGTACATACATATGGGACCCTTATCAAACCCGTATATGACAGGCTACACACATTGTAACGGTGCGAAGTGTGAGCCTTCAGGGAAGAAATCTTAAATCTCTTCAGCATCTTCAGACACTGTGAGAGGCAGCCTCATCCTAACTCCCCTCCCTCATGCATGCGGTAGCTCTCTTGAATGTTGGGCTCTGCCTTTCCAGAGCACTGATAGGGGACAT
Organism: Engraulis encrasicolus; assembly: GCF_034702125.1. Classification (NCBI taxonomy): domain Eukaryota; kingdom Metazoa; phylum Chordata; class Actinopteri; order Clupeiformes; family Engraulidae; genus Engraulis; species Engraulis encrasicolus. The sequence goes on from NC_085860.1 coordinate 12,543,477, forward strand.
TATTATTTTCTGACTAGCACTGATTACGATTCTCCATTTAGTAGCCTCTGACTGCAGATGGGGTCGCCGACAGGCCTATTCACTATTTGCTGAAAATACTCAACTACAGTACATCATAACAACATTGCTATGACATTACAGAGCACCGTAGCCTCTTACTGCAGCAGGGGTCATGACGACCCTATTCACTTGCTGAAAACGCTTAACTACATCATAACAACATTGCTATGACATTACAGAGAGCCATAGCGCTATACTAAGGGTTAAGTAACAGATTACTAAGACATTTTGGTGACAGTACGGTTATAACGTGTAGCTTGTTCAGGATTTTCCTGATTCAGTATGGCACATGCTTTGTGTATTTCTTTCATTACCAAATCTTCTCATTACTAAGAAGTTCATTTGAAATAAATAGAATGATGAATTATGTTTTTTTACTGTTCTATAATGTATCCTTGCAGAAAATAATGTAGCCTAAATAACGGTGAAGGAAAGATCATGTCACAGCCTTTCGAAACCGCAAGTGATGAATAAGGCTTTCACTAAGCCAAAGGACACCTTAGGTTGTGTGATTCATATTATGACTCATCTAACAGCTCAATATCAATATCAACACCTGATTTGGATGAATATTACTTGAATATTATTGGTTAAAAAGCGAAAGTAGCCACCTACCTACCGTACCCATAGGAACGCTGTGTTACTCATCTGCAGTTTGATGTTGTCTCTTGAGATGTATATTTGAGCTTCTATTCATATCATTCTGTGATCAATTGTTTCTTGGTAACTTCTTCTAATCATAGGAGCAAGAGATAAACAAAACAAGACAGCATACAGTAGGGGTGGGAAAACTTTTTCAATCGAGGTGACACCTAAAATTTTACAAAGTTCTCCAAGGGCTGTACTATGAACACAAACCAGGATTTCCCTCCGCACTCATATCAAGGCATATATTGAAGGAGGCCACCTTTACAACAGATCCCACCTTTACTAGGTCCTCTATTATATTGCAAAGATAACGTCTAACATTTCTTTACAAAACATGTAATTTTTCATGAAACTGCCTAACATTAAATATATGTCAGAGGCCAGATAAGATGGCCTCAATGGCTGTAAACGGACCTCGAGACATAGATTCCACACCCCAGCGGCCCAGGACATAAAGTAACTAAGACGCAAGTCCATCTGATATTGCACAACTGATTACCTCAACATGTCCCCCTTTGCTTAATGCTCAACTTTCTTACTTAATCTTGTATCAGCTTTAGCTACCTATATCTTGTTTCTAAGGAACCCTTAGGAGAAATAACCCAGAAACAACTGATCACAGAATGATATGAATGAATCCAAGAATCTCATAGAAATCTCAAGAGAAGGGGCTAAACAGAAGATGAGCTTTCGCTTTCTATTGTGACTTAATTCAGTAGAAGCGTATACGATAAAGAAAGACTTGTGTTGCAATACATTACGCAAGTGTGTGTTAGTTCAGATCTCAGAAACCCCTACAGTAAGGGGCAAGGAAACACACTTTGTATGATATGAAATGATCTAGCCTGCTTGTACCATTGGGCTAAAGCCATTAAAGGGTCTCAGTCCTTGCCTTGGTGGTCTGAGACTGGAGAGCGCATTTATCAACCCCTGATAGCATTCTGACAGAAGTTGGCCTAACGACTAAAACTGTGAAGTATCGCTTCCGTCCATCCCCGCCCAATCCCCTGAATGTTAAAAAATGTATGGATTGAAATGTACCCATTTTTGGTCTTGTAAAATTATAGCCACCTTAGAAAGGCCATATTTCATTAGATGTTCCCTTGAGATGCTTTTTTTGTAAGAATGAAATTATACTGTTATATTTTTGTGCCACAAAATGTGAATGGAGTAGATCACATTACAGCCATTTCACTTCACAAGCTAATGAAACAAAGCGTGTAGCAGGCCATTAAGTAAACATTCAATTTGCTGGTGGATTTACTGCGAAGGAAGGAAAGGAAGGGAAGGATTTTAAAGTGTGCGTTTGAACTGCAGAGCTAGGCATGATCCCCTCTATCCTTTTCATTCTATTATCATTTGCTTTGCAGACCTATGAGGGCAGGCAGCGCCTGAAAGAGAAAACCCCAGCATTCGCTCACCAACAGGACAGACGACTCTTGGCATGAAGTGCACTTATTGCTTGGTAGAAGAAGTGTAAATGTGTTTTTTTATTATTCCTTTTTGATACCCTCATCCAGTCCTATCCGCAAAGAACCATGGGCTCGGATCTCGAAAAACAAGAAAGAAGTGTAATAACACGATGTTCAGTGTCTTTGAGGGTTTTCTTTCTCTATTCTTGGAAAGCTTTTGCCAAGAAACCCACCGAAAAGACAGTTCCCCCTAAGGGCCTGAGAAAGAATATGTTTGACCTTCTGATCTCTGAGCTCTTCCTCAGTTATTTATGGCCAAGGAGCAGCCGCAGCTTATTCATCTGGCCAAGGAGCAGCAGCATCTTATTCATCTGGCATACCGATGCAGTCGTCCGTCCATGACTCTGGATCACCCATAGGATCACCCTCAGCTATCTCGCATGCATTTACAGAATGCCGCCCGCCCCGGCACGTACTATATGCAGTGCAGTGCAGTCCAGATCAGAGAGAGAAAGTTCAGAGAACAGATGATTGAAAGAAACCCACAAACCAAGAGAGGAATTCAATGCAAAGAAAAAAAATGGTCTAGCCTCTAAATTAAATCATCTTTGTCTTTCTTGTGGATTCAGGGTCAGGCCATCAATCTGGGCGAAACACAATTTTGCCTACTCTTTCAGCGTGCATAAGAAGAAAGAATGGCAAAGTGGGTAGAAGTCATTTTGTGAACATAAAAAATCGATCGCTGTGGATCAATACGGCGAGGAGTGGCGAAGTGAGGGAATGTATCCAAGATATTGTGTGTGTGCGAGGAGAGAGAGGCGTAAATGGAATTCAGGCTCGCTGGCTTTGGCCAAACCCTCAGCTCCGACACAGAGAGCGGAGAAAAATATCCCCCATATCCAGCCGGGTCCAAGCTGATCATTTTCCACACTCCGTTCCCCAGGAATGGTTTGCTGCTCGGAGCACAGGTCTATGGCCTTTGGTCCAGCCAGTGTTTTGATATATCTGAAAATAATGATGGATGTTTTATTTTTCATATCTGGTACACAATGCTTATTTCATCCAGAAGAATCCATTTCTATTTATTTATATTCCATCTTGACCACAGAAAACAAGCAATAGGACGTTAAGATAAAACAGTAATAAATGTGACAAGATAATAACCTAATAGCTTACCTATCACACAGCAGCACCGGCTTACTGCCATTTCGGATCTTCGAACGAAACCATCCCAGCATATCCTCCTTCTGATGCTTGTAGTGTATGTATAACATCGACATTGCCATAAGATTAGTTTTATCATTACACCACAGACTTTGGGGATGGGACGTCGTATGGAAAACCATATTAGTCCACCCAGGGGCAGATCTAGCCATTTTGGGGCCCTAGGCGAAATATAAACATGGGGCCCTCAAAAGTCATTATATAGACATACAATTCTGTGTTTTGGTGCTATTTTAGTGTTTTGTCTCTCATCATCCATTACTTTTGATACAGTTAGTGACGAATTAAGATCAAGCCTATATGTTTTCCACGACTGTTGTGACAGTTGGGGCCCCTATGGAGGACAGATTTGGTTGGGGCCCTAGGCATTTGCTTAGGTTTGCCTAATGGAAAGTCCGCCTCTGAGTCCACCATGCATCCATCCTCCCTCCACGTCCACCATCTGCCTAATCCGACCGCACATCTCTCCTCATACTCATCCACATGCAGGAGAGGAGGACCTTGGGAGTGTTGGTGCCTGCAGTCAGTGCAGTGCAGTGCTATGCTTGATTAATACAGCGAGGTGAGGTGAGTCATCCCCAAGCCAGTGCTGCTAAGCCATTTTGCACAGACAGAAGAATGCTCTAAAATTCTCAAAAGCCATCCACGATCCGCCAAGCCTTTGAATGTTGTGGCATGATGAGTCAGTCAGGCGTACAGTACAGTAGGCCTACTCATGCCTCCCTCCCTCTGTAACCTTTAATACCGTCGTGTCTACGAGAGGGGAACTTAAGCTGCCAGGGGCAAGTTGTTCATGGTCATGATTTAAAAAAAAAAAAAATTGTGCTTTTATTTCTAATAGGACAGTGAGAGAGGGACACGAAACGAGTGGGGAGAGAGAGACGGGGAAGGACTGGCAAATGACCCGGGCTGGAATTGATTTGTAGTGGTAACCCAGCGCCATATGGTAAGGCCACGGTAGGGCCATGGTCATGATTTTAACATGTGAAAAAAAATCCAAGTTGTTGGCCAAATGTGGCTCCCATTGGTAAGCGAGGGTTTTTTTGTGTTGTTCACCTTTTGAAAACACTCTCTCTTCGTCTTCCTAACTTTCTGAAAATGTTTCTGAAAACTTAAGTTTTCAATGTGACCCTGCAGCTACATGATTTCAGTGTCCCAAGATCTCAAAAACTCTTGAAAACTGGGAGGATGAGACCGCGAGATTACATTACATTACATTACATTGCATTTGGCAGACGCTTTATAACCAAAGCGACTTTCAAAAGAGGACATAATCAAGCCAACATCACAAGCAAATACAAAGTGCACAGGAAATATACAGAACAATACGTGCGGTTGCAAAGAGGGGTTCGTTTTTTTTGTTTTTTTTAAAGAGTAAAAAAAAATAAAAAAATAAAAAATAAACTAACCTTAAAGGCCATAGTAGAAGCCATCTATACCTTGCTATGAGTAGATAGTTAAACGTGTATTAGTGCTGGTAGATTAGCTGTATATTGGTAATAAGCATATCCAGAGAACAGTTCAGTTCTGCATACCCAGAGCAGACCTGTGTTATAGCGCAATGCAATGGCCCAAGCAGTGAAGGCAATAGTCCCGGGCGGAGCCATCTCCATGTTGTCAAGCTGCAGCACCCTGCCACTGCCTTCCTGCCGCTGTATCTCCAGAACAATTCTCAAGTCTGTTTCAAAAGTGTGCTCTGCAGAGTGACACCTAAAATCAGGTCTGAAAACTTCAAATCCCTCTCAGCTCCTGTTGACATCTGCAATTTCACATCTGACATCACATGTCCAACACCCTCACACATTCCAGCCATCAACGCCGACAGACTTTTACAAAGTGATGGCTTCCAGGGCTTGCACCCTGTCTCTGTCTCTGTCTCTCTGTCTCTCTCTGTCTCTGTCTCTCTGTCTCTCTCTGTCTCTCTCTGTCTCTCTCTCTCTCTCTCTCTCTCTCTCTCTCTCTCTCCCTCCTTGAGCATGAAGCATTTGTAGTATGTGCCTTGCTCTTATGGAACTGAGAGGCAGGAATGTAAACTACAGATGAGACAGGAGGCGCGGTTCCCTTCCCAACATAGCCTCAATCCGCTGCTGGAGATAAGGGACCCTTATCAGGGTTTGGGCTGGGGATTTACAGGATGCACAGACATGCAATTTTCATCTGTTTTTTGTTTGTTTTATTATCATTTTATTTTTTTTACCTTGTCCTATTTGAGCCTCATGTTACAGGGAAGCTCTCTGTCTAACACATGTCCGACAGTCATGTCTGCCCATTGCAGAGACAGTTTTGTATTTAACAGCCGTGAAATGATGTAGTTAGAATGTAATTACTGGGGACATTGCGATGCATCGCGCCATTTTATTAGAACATCATTAAAGCTCACCATATCCTCTGTATTAAAAAAAATACATTTCAGGTAAACTAGAAAATGTGTTATTAACCCCACCATGACTAGTGTAAAATCGCTTAGATACAGTTTTGAGACTTTGCAGCAGTTGCTATGTTAATGCAGACTATATGTAGTTTTTTACTTTTTTAAGCCAGATTTGCTGACATTGTACCTCTTTGCACTTTCAACAGCAAAAAAGACCCCAAGGTTAATAATGGCAAAGACAAAGCTAAATAATGCTAATGATATAGCCATTATAAGGTTCTTTCAAGATGACCTTTCGTCTGACAAGTACTCAGGTTGAATATGGCCTACAACACTATATTATATGTAATAGTGTATAATAATACATAATACATAATAATTCAGTACATGTACAATAATATTGTGTGTGTGTTTGTTGTGTTGTGTGTGTGTGCACTCGCGTGCGTGTGTGTGTGTGTGTGTGTGTGTGTGTGTGTGTGTGTGTGTGTGTGTGTTTGTGTATGATTGCAAAAGATTGGTTAAGCTTTGAGACCTTTTTTTAGACATCATTTTTGCATTCATCCAGGCTTTGTTTTCAAATAAGACTCTGAAATGAAATACCATATTAATTATCCTTTTTCACATGTATTTTTCAGGACACACAATAACATGTGGTTTGTTTTATGAGATTTCTTCTTTGGACTCTTCCCAGATCATCCCTCAGTTTAGTGAAGGCATTTCCCCCGTCTCGTCTCTGCAGTGCTTGGTTCCGTGGCATGATTTGAGGTATACCAGTGTCAGATAATACAAGGACCTGGCATTTCAAGCTTGACAACACTCCACTGATGTCAGTAGAGCAGTCATGTCAGAGCTGCTTTGTTCTCTGTCCATCAAGTCAGCTGCCATCACAGCCAGCAAGACAGCAAGCAAGCAAGCAGGCAGGCAGACAGACAGGCAGACAGACAGACAGACAGACAGACAGACAGACAGACAGGCAGGCAGGCAGGCAGGCAGACAGACAGACAGAGAGACAGGGAGACAAACAGGCAGGCAGAAAGGCAGACAGACAGGCAGGCAGGCAGGCGGACAGACAGGGAGACAGACAGACAGGCAGGCAGGCAGACAGACAGGTAGAGAGGCAAGCAGGCAGGCAGGCCGGCAGGCAGGGAGACAGGCAGGCAGGCACTATAGCAGGCAGACAGGCAGGCAGGCAGACAGACAAGCAGACAAGCAAGCAGGCATACAGACAGGCAGGCAGACAGACAGACAGACAGACAGACAGACAGACAGACAGGCAGGCAGGCAGGCAGGCAGACAGGCAGGCAGGCAGGCAGGCTGACAGACAGGCAGGCAGGCAAGCAGGTACTATAGCAGGCAGGCAGACAGGCAGGCAGACAGACAGACAGACAGCCACTATAGCAGGCAGGCAGGCAAACAGACAGGCAGGCAAGCAGACAGGCAGGCAGGCAAGTAGGCAGACAGACAGGCACTACAGGCAGGCAAGCAGGCAGACAGAGAGGCAGGCAGGCAGGCAGGCAGGCAAGCAAGCAGACTGGCAGGCAGGCACGCAGGCAGGTAGGCAGGTAGACGGGCAGGCAGACAGACAGACAGGCAGACAGGCAAGCAGTCAGTCAGGCAGGCAGACAGGCAGTCAGGCAGACAGACAGGAGGGTAGTACTGAGGCTCTGCTGGACCCATCTCACATATCCCACACCACTGTCAGTCGATTAATCGATTTCAGTCCTGATTTACCTGATTCAAATGCTGAGGAGTGTCGTGCCACTTAGATAATAATGGTTGTTTTGTATTGCAAATGACACAGAGCTGTACAAGTCATGTTCCATTTCTGAGTGCTGATGTTAAGACACTGTGCAAACAGGGCTTCCCACCATGAACACCGCTTGCCTGTCATGTTGAGATAGTGTTTTAGCAAGATTGTTCTGTTCTGAATGTTCTGTATGTCTTACGATGCAACTCACTGTTGCATGTAATAACAAATGAACATCATGAAATATCCATGTCAACTTTGTACCATGCATCAAGTTGGAAGATCAAACATGTCGTAACTAAGTGGTATCTCTCAGTATTTGGATTTGCATTGTAACCATTTCATGCAGCTGTATGCAAAGCCAGTAAAATGTGGCAAAGTCAAATTTGGAATGTCCGTACTGTAGATTGCTGTGTCTGGCCAAACACATGTGGACAAGTTGCATAAAGCATTGTGAAAAAGGTGAACCAGTCACAGGGGAAAACAAAAACAAAAACAAAAAGCAAAGCAAGATGAGAAGAATAAACAACAAATTCACCTGGTGTTGTAGAGAGATGAGGCGAAAGTGGAGCATCGTTCGTTTGTTAATTACCGCCGATAACTGGCAACAGTCTGCACGCACGCCACAAAAGCCTGGAGGAACGGCCTTATCAGCGGCAGCAATTGGAGCAGTGCACTGGGGAGGCGCGAACTTTCGGTGAGTCATGTGAGTCACGTCTCCGTGTATTTATTTAGCTCTACCTCGCAGCGTTACGGGGACCCGACAGGTGCTTCCGACACTCTGAGGCCTCCCATTCTGCTATCGGGCCAAAACCTTAATCTGATTTAGCTCTGCTCGCTCTCATGTTTCGTGAGGCTGTCACTGGCGCCCGCGGAGAACACGGCTCATGCGGAGTGCGGGACAGACTGAGAAACCAGTGTGACACCATCTGTACGTACAGGTGGCAATCTGAACGGCCCTCCCTCCCTCCACCCCTCTACTCCTCTCTTTCTGTCCTCCAACCATCTCTCCTCCTCCTCCTCCTCCTCCTCCTCCTCCTCCGCCTCCTCCTCTCTTGTATTCAGGGTCGGATTTACGCGCAGGCTAGATATGGCTGTGGCCTAGGGGCCCCCACCTGCCAGGGGGCTAAAAGTGAAAAATGGCATAATATTGGCAAGATGCAATATTGAAAAATTCATCTGTTGTGTTGGGTGCAGTTGGTAGACATGATGTCCTTACTTCCTAGCTCGTAACAATGACAATGTGTATGTAAAAATGTTGTGAAATTTGCACTCCTGGGGCCCCCGCAGCAACCTGTAGCCTAGGGGCCCCAGGTCATCTTATTCCGTCCCTGTCTTGTATGCCACTGTGGTGTTATAGCTTGGCATCCAAGGGCCTCAGGCCCAGCAGCTACATCAGAGTGCTACACGATGTCTGTCTCCAGTGGATCAATGTGAAGGGGTAGTGCTGCACGCATCCCTCTAAACTAGGCCTACTATCACGGGTGCTGGAGGACAGAAATGACCTCATCCAAAAGGGAAGAAGTCTCTGCAACATTTTTGTTGCCACAGCTGGTAACCCTTTATTTTAGGGTTCACATCTTACCCGCTAATACATGCTAGTAGGCCCTTGATTAGCTTAAAGGTCCACCGTGTAAGATTGTGGCCAGAGTAGGTATTGCAACAATGCTGCTCATTGAAACTGTGCTTTGAGCTTTTCCTGAATATTTACTAAATAATAAAGTAACATTTACTAGTATGACCAAAGTACAGTGAGTTTTGCAGCTAAAAAAAGGATGGCCAAATGGTCCCACAGCCCAATGATCCCACATGACTAAGACTTGGTTTTAGCAATGGTCCGGCAGTCCAATGGTTTCACTCAAAACCTTTTCCTAAAAACCAGCCTCATTGCAGTCATGCCTAAACCTAAGTCAGTAAACAACAACAATATATTCATAATACCTCTTAACCACAATGTAATGACCTCTAACAATGCTCTACCCATGTTAGTAGGACTTACCAAGACCTTTCCCTAACCTTAACCATAACCACAGCGGAATCATGCCTAAACCTAAGTCAGTAAACACCAACAATATAATACAACAAGATACTTATCTCTGTGGGAGGAATCAGTCTAAAAATGAATTAAAAAGTATTTGTGATGTGGGACCATTGGGCTGTGGGGACATATGGATGACCCCAGCCTATAGAATACACTGAAATGAATAAAACAGGGAAAAGCAAAGCCATACAACAAATAAACTATGTACCATGACAGAGGGAATTTCAATTTAGTATGTGTTGCGTCCCCCTGTTTCACTAAGATGGAGAAAAATAACACCCAACTGCGTAATGCATAATAAATAGTTACAGTGTCATTGTGAGACCATATATTTTATAATAATAATAATTTATATTAATATTTTTGTAACACTCTGTAACTCTTTGAATTAGTCTTAGCCTACCTGTATATTATTAACATTATTTTCCTCCAAACACCTGTGGCTGATTATTATAGTTCAATTCTTCTCTGTACAGAAGAGCATTTTTTAAAAGGTCCATTTCCGCTGAAACCACTTAACAGGCTATAAACATATTTTGAAATGTGGTAGTTCATACTCAGGACCATATGCATGCTGTGTGTGAGAATGGTTTTCCATTGCCGGCCTTGGCCATTGATAGGAAACATACAGGAAACAGGCAGCACCCCACGTCACACACAGGGCCAGATTAAGAGGATCCAGGGCTACACGTTGTTGTAGGCCCCCACGGAAGACAAATTTTGTGACAAAATTACATAGACAGTATCATAATTACAAGCTTAAGTATATCAACTTTGCCAACTGTGGAGAGGAGTATTTACAAGGTTTAAAACTGTAGAATGCAGCATCCACAATTGGGCATTTTTTGACTTTTGCTTAAGCTGCAGCCATATCTAGCTTGTGCATTGATCCGGCCCTGGTCACACCGCTAGGAAACACACACAGCACAGCACTTCTGTTAGATTCAATGTTGCTATTAAAATACAGGATCTGTAGTACAGTCATGATGATTCTCTACCTGCTCATAGTGAGTCACTAGACCTGTCGTTTAGCCAAATCCAACACACAGCACATTCATTCTTCATTGAGATCGGTAAAAAATAAAGGAAAATGTGATGCAAAATACGCCTCTTTAAAGGACTCTTTCACACATACAAAAAATGACTCCCTCACACATACACAAGCTGTTTAGCAGCTCTATGTGTATAGGCTCCTATTGTGACCTTGAATCAAGTCTCTGACACCCTTAAACTGAAATTGGTTTATCAAGACAATGTGATTTGGAAGTATTGTGTTTAATTGTTGATGAACAGTTGCCTCTACACTGATGCTGTAGACTATGAGGGAACTTATAATTTTGGAGGGAACTAAATGAGCTTAAAATCATGAATTACATCTACTGTAGGTAGACACAGTTAAAACATTTATGATTAAAGTAGCAACGGTACTCTACTAACTCATTAAAGTTTTGATTAGCACAATATAGGCCTACCTTTCTTGGTTGCCACAGCCACTGCCTTCAGGCGATATGAAATGCTAACATCCTACATTTATATTGTTCAGAAGTGCTGAACGGAGCAGGTACACCACCATATAGTAGAGAATCAAGCCATTTCTATCAGCAGGGAGGAATTGAAGTATATCACCTTGTGGGACCACAGCTGTGCTTTTAGCTGTGGTAGGCCATGCTATTCCATCTTTTAATAAGTGTCACAGTCGGCGCTCAAGGACACCAACTTAGTGGAGAAATAACTCTACGTTCGCCAGTGGGCCTCCAACTATGTTGCATATAGAGTATACCTGCATGTCCAACACCTGAAGAATCATCTATGAAGAATTATCATGCTCATACGCTGAGCTGTCACACTCAATACTAAAGGGCATAAAACATCACGGCAAGAATGAAGACATTATTCAGAAGCCACATACTGTAGCCTGTAACCAGGAGCACAGAGAAGGCCTATCAACAGGAGATTTAACGCGACAATATGAGGCCTTCTTTGCACTTTAAGAGAACTTTCTGTATTAAATTCACCTCAGTGTACTGTAATATGCATTGTGTTCCCATATGAAGAGGATATATTATCTCAACAGAATATATTACATTTTACCACTGAAGTGAAACCAACATGTTAACAAATAGGAATGTTCCCTCTCACTGACATTTAACAAAACCCCAGGACTTTTCTTTTTTGTGTTATGTAGTTGACTCCTAGCATGTTTGCATAAAAAGTAGCATGTGTAATGTGCAATGTAGTTGACTCCTTGCCAGTACTATTCACATAATAAAGCTGCAGGTCAGAAGACAACTCTGTACAATTACCAGAGAGACTCAAAAGGAACATTCCTGCAAGATGTGTACAGTATACAGTACATACTCATATATAAGAGAATTCAGGATTTGCCTACAACTAGGAAATAAACAACACAAAACATTTAATTACACCATAACTGATTATGGTTTTGAAGCTACAATCGGAGACAACAATAACAATATTTTTTTTGTGGTTTGGTAAAGCTATAGTTGCAATTTCAACAGGCGCTATACCACAAATAAACGAATAATAATAGCACAATATCTGGTCATTGTGGTTCAAATAATTAATCTCCCGAGAATATTGAGCCCCAGGAGAAGCGTCGTGCCTAATCATGGCTATAAATATGGTGTGTGTTTAAGCTTTATGTATCATTTATGAAGAGAGGCGGTGCAGGGAGGCGGTGAGCAGGCTGGGCAGATGCTGCTGACGATAATGCCCTCTACGCCTAGGCTGCCTGCATCCTGCATGGGCTGCATGAATTCCTCTTAATCGCGTTGTTCATTTATTAACTATGATTGTGTCCATTCTGTCAAGCCTGTGTCATCAGCAGGACCCAGCAGAATAGATCGCTGAATACAATTATGCACAAATAAATAAAAAATGAGTGAGGTCACAGATTAACTGTTAGCATGTCAAAGTCTGTAGACACATTAATATTCTAGTTTCTCTGTCCATGTGTGCATTACACGTTTCATACCATCCACCACTATACGCTACCATCCCAACAACAGTATAGTCAATAGTAGAACATTCTAACAACATGCCACAAAAATCGACTGTTTGTTATGAACGATGAAGCATGAGAAACATTCTTGACCTGACCTTCAAAGTAGGTAATTGCTAAAGTTAGTCTTACAATCTCACATGTAATTGTCACCAGGTGTGATTAACAGATAAACTATCAGAATAATGCAATCAGGAGGAAAATCAATTACCATTACTATTGACGTTGATATTCATCACGTCAAGCAGAAAATCTTTTTGTTGGTAATGACATACAACATTAACAGACCATATGGTGTATCGACAAACTTAAAGCCATTACATATTAACCATTTCCTTCATGCTTCCAAATATCTGAATGATAAAGAGTACACTCTGCAGTTAATATGGATGAAGCATATATAGCCTACCACACATTAATCATTGTAGAACAAGAAAATAAGCAACTGTTAACAGAAAGACAACATATTTGTGAGCACTAATGTCATTGGCTTGCTCAGTGCAGAGAGATGGAGTGTCACCTCTTGTGCATCCTCTTATGCAGTGGTTCCCAAATCTTTTCATAGTCTGTCCGCTATTGCTAGAAATTCACAGGACAGCAAATACATCTGTCAGCTGTGGGTTTCCCGTTTTTATGCAATGTCCCTTTTGTCCGCGACCCCCCCTTCAGTAGGGTCCCCGACCCCTAGTTTGGGACTGCTCTTATGAATACTAAACACTTCATGTTGATTATAACATCGCAGGAAACCCTTTGTGAGCTAAACTAGGGTTGGAGAATCGAGAAATGCTGACCTGTTTTCTGCTTGGGACAGCACAGCGGTAAACGATTGAGAATAAAAGATACCTTGGCAGCATGAGGAACTGTACAGAGGAAATAAGGAAGCCTGGGTCTCTCATGCATACCGCTGGTCTCCTCCTCCTGTATTAGGGAAACACAAATGACTAATGACCTTTAAACTCCTCCGCTGGATCTGCAGATAATTGTATTTTTAGGCCCTCCGGCGTAACAATGGCGGCCCTCCACAATTTACATAATATGAATAGAAATGAATTTTTACTCGGGCTGCTGGCATAAGTTGTCTCGCAGAGAGAGAGAGAGAGAGAGAGAGAGAGAGAGAGAGAGAGAGAGAGAGAGAGAGAGAGAGAGAGAGAGAGAGAGAGTGCTTTATTGGTGCCATGTCACCTTTAGTCCATCTTCTTTTGAATTGGTTTTACATTATAAAGATTTGGGGGCCGGAGGGAGGATGGTGGGGGTGGGGTGTACATTCAGTGGGGAGTCATTTTGGGGGATGGGGGCGCTTAAAATATACAGTGCAAGTACAGTACAGTTAGAGTATAAGAAATGGTCATCTGTTATGTCTTGAAGGTGTGGCGTTTGCCTCATTAGGTGCTGTGTAGGCAGCTGCATGTGCATGATTATAATTGTTCTTCTTCTCCAGCTGCAGTAGGCTACACAGTCTATGACAAACACTTATGGGGAGTCAAAGCGCCTGGACAGCAGTTAAACTGCAGGTTGTGGTTTTACCTCAGACAGGGAGAGAAAAATGAGGCCATGAACACACACATGGTGGTGTTGCAGCTACTGTACACAACACACACACCGCACACCCTGAACACACACAGCACACCCTGCACACACACACACAACACACCCTGCACACACAGCACACCCTGAACACACTGCACACACACACACAACACACAGCACACCCTGCACACACACAGCCCACCCTGCTGCACACACACACAGCAGCACACCCTGCAAACACACTAGCACACCCTGCACACACACACACAGCACACCCTGCACACACACACACAGCACACAACACACCCTGCACACACACACACAGCACACCCTGCATACACGCAGCACACCCTGCACACACGCACCGCAAACCCTGCACACACACACAGCACACCCTGCACACACACACAGCAGACAGCACACCCTGCGCACACACAGTACACACACACAGCACACCCTGCACACACACAGCACACCCTGCACACACACAGCACACCCTGCACTCACACACAGCAGCACACCCTGCACTCACACACAGCATACAGCACACCCTGCACACACACACAGCAGCACACCCTGCAAACACACATAGCATACAGCACACCCTGCACACACACACAGCAGCACACCCTGCAAACACACATAGCATACAGCACACCCTGCACATACACACAGCAGCACACCCTGCACACACACAGTACACAGCATACAGCACACCCTGCACACACACACAGCAGCACACCCTGCACACACACAGTACACAGCATACAGCACACCCTGCGCACACACACGGCAGCACACCCTGCACACACACAGTACACAGCATACAGCACACCCTGCGCAACACACCCTGCACACACTGCACACACACACAGCACCCTGCACACAGCACAAAGCACACCCTGTCTTCTGGTGCCGGTTACCCCAGGAGAGGCGCCTCAAATGGCCACTGTAAACAAGTTCTGCTCGGATGGCTCCCACAACAAAGCGAAACGGCATGAAAGTGGCAACAGACACGGGGGCTGATATCTTTCGCTCTGTCAACCTGCCTTAATGGAAAGTGTCAATCCCCCTTGCCTTTCGGAGGGGAAAGTGAAAGACTAACAACAACAAAAGACGCTCTTGTCTGCCTCATTTCCATGCTTGCCTGATTTTCGCTGGTTTTGTTCGCTGGATGCTATTTTCACACACATACATTGAGACATTAGATGTAACTATACATGAAGCTCAAATGAAACATGCATGCAAACATGTGCACACAAGCATTTGTGTGTGTGTGTGTGTAGGCTACCCCATGCGTGTGGTGTGTGCCCACACACACACACGAACACACGCACGCACGCACGCACGCACACACACACACACACTCACACACACACGCACACACACACAGCACACAGACATGTTGATAGTGAGTGCAGTGTGCATTGAGCTCTCAGCGGAAGAAACCTTGAGCTTTGATCAGACAGCCATAAAACAAATGGAGCCTTACATGGAATAACAAATTGTGTCATGTCCAAGACACTGCATCATCCAACTGACGCCAGTCAATCTGGGTTTGACTGATTCACTGTGCTATGATCAGAGTGCACACTGACCAGTAGGCAATGTACGCTACATTGTGTTTGTTCTTTATATATATATTTAGAAAATATAAACATATTTCTAAATACCTATATAAAAGAATAAATACAATGTAGTACGTAGGTTGTCTATTGGTCAGTGTGCACTGTGATCATTTATACGTATATATATTGTATTTACTTATTTATTTTAACGGAAATTGTGTTTGCTTCTGGACTTATGTGTGGTCTTTTGGAGCTCACTATGGACAAGTCAAGCTGAACCATACAGGAAACTGCTGTAGTATGATTTAATGCTTACCATTATACATTTTTAAACAATTGGGATTACCTGTGCTTTATGAAAGTATGATGAGGTAGGCAAGGCAGACGTATGTATGTACAGTACACGTGTCGTGCGGGGATGAGCGAAGACGCGCTTGACTGGAGCTCAGGGTTGACAGGAATTGTCTTGCAGGGGGGAATTGGGTGGGGGATTCTTCAGCGAGCGGCAGAAACACTTATCAATTCCTTTAATGGCACATCTGCCAGATAGAGAATGGATTGAGACCTGCTGATAACCCATGAAAGTCTAAGATAAAGCCTTGTGACAAATCACAGATGCGGCAAAGGGGGGGTGGGGGGGATAAAAGCGTGCAATTTAACATGCACTCAAATTGCTCTGAAAGCAAATGTCAGGTGGGATCACAACATTGTGACAAGCATCTCACATCTCGCTTTAAAGTCTCACCACACGTCTCAGTAGGATTTGCCATCTGACGATGTGATACGATAAAAACAAATGCAACCATTTGATATCAATTTAGTAAATGGGAGTGTTGTAAGTAAGCCACTCGACAGGAAAGAACGAAACAACAACACCTCAGTTTGACAAATATTCTCATGCAAATGATAATTGCACTTTAACAGTGCAGTCATGTTATACTCGAAGCAGTGATAGGAATGTTTATATTTTAAAAAATGGGAAAACAAATTACAGTCAGGTGATATTACACCATTCTTTAAAAAAAACATATTTCAAGGCCTTTTGTGCCATCAGGTAGCAGACATGACGGGTTTCATCAAAAGCCTGCTTGTGTTTACCACAAAGGCGCTGGCGGTGGTGGTGGTGGTGGTGATGGTGTGGCATGCATGGCTAACTTGTGCTGCTGGTAGAGGAATGCGGAGCGAGGGCGGTCGAGCGGCAGGAATTGTAAACTATATTGACAAATGTCTTTGGGGGCCGCATGATTAAATTCAGCTCAGATTTAGACCTGCTTTGAATTTTTAATGCTGGCCTCCTCCACCAGCAGGGGATAAATATTGTGGTCCATCCACAGGAGCTCACAACTCACAGATGAAGAAGAAGAAATACGAAGGACTATTCACTTTTTTTTTTTTGAACATACTGTTTTTTTACCTGCATATTTGTCTTCACACTCTGTGTGCATTCCAATATGTGGACTCGCATCCTCTACTTGTTCTTACACACATAGAAATTGGTAGCCTGGGCGAAAAGCCGACTGTTGACTCCGTCAATCAATCTGGCAAAAGCCATGAGGAATCCGTCTCCGTGGACATTGGGAGATGGTCTAATCTTACTCTATCATTTAAATTAATTGAAGTTCCGAACTGATATTCAAACCCATATTGTGCTTTATTAGCATGCCTGTTACGTTATAGCGTCGCAAAAGCATACAAATAACAAAACGAAAGTGGGAATATTAACCAATCAGTAACGGAGCTCGTGGCTGAGTTCTACGTCACCACTCTCAACTGATTGGCTAAACACTGAGGGAGCCGAGCTCGAGGCTTTTTGCCAGACGATGTGCGGAGCCAAAATCTTTGGGTGGAGTACATGGATGGTGTCGCCAGGCTAACAAATTGGCTACATACATGCTTATTTTTAACACACACAACATTTTCTTTTGGGTTTTGTCTTTTTTTCGAGCAGTAAAGGATGTGAACTCCCATATACGGTAGTATATACCCAACATTGTTTTTACATCTGAGACACTGTAGTTTCATCAACAGTTTAATCACAAATTGACTATTTATGGAAAGTATTTATTAACTATTTATGGAAAACAAACAAACACACCAAACAAACAAGCAAACAAAAAACTAATGAAATTCAGAAATAATCCATATCCTGTTGAAGCAGAGATGCTGGGATGTGTAGAACTTATTCATTTTTAAGACAAGCAGTTTCCCTCATATTGTAGTCCTCCGGCAGTGAAGCTACATTACTAGCCTGAGATAGCAAAGATGTCACAGGATATTACATGACAGTCCAACTTTGCTATAATGGCCTTGTTGTTGTCTATGGTGTCCAGATTCTTGGAAAAAAGTTAAACAGCATTCTTAGAAGGGCAACCACTTACTGACAAAGCTTGTAGTGTGAAGATGACATGTGGCAGGCAGACCCCTTATGTAAGGCTCCCTTTTTGCTTCTTTTTTTAACGTTTTTACGACAGCTACTATTTCAGTTGGGTATACAAAACATCATACATTATACAATAATTTTCTATTGTTTCCAACAGCATTTGGTGGTAACATATAGAAATTAGAATAAAGTAGTATGAGTGGAAAATGTGCATTGAATGTTTTCAGAATGCTAAAAAGAATACTAAAAAAACCTGTGAGAAATAAAATGGATTGTGGGGCTTTCATTTTCTTTTGCATGTTAATTCATGATGACATAATTAAATTATGGTTTTCTTCAGATGTTGTCTCTGGTTTATAGAATGGCCTCCTTCATTTGAAAGGCTGAGAGAATTTTTTTTTTTGCTAGCACAACACCGAATAGCTCAGTATAGCAACACAACGCCTTATAGTCAAAATGGTTTTAAAATCTGTGACATTAGTCCAACATACAGCTACAGGTGTTTCAAAATAAAACCTTGGCACTTGCACATACACTAAATACATATCATTAGGCTCATCACTTACCTGGTTATCTCATTGTGTGCTAATGTGTGAACATTATAGTGCAAAGCAAGTCATTTCATGATGATGACACATGACTTCTGCATTGCTTACTGCGGGAGCCCTGGGTGTCAATGGCTTTGTAAAAAGAGAAATACAAAGTGATCTCCTGACTACAAATTGCCATTGTGCTTTGATCAGCACCGCAATTTGTCAGCAGTAGTGCAAAGGTCAACTAGACGACACCTTAAACAGGTCTCATGTCGCAAGCCTGTATGGGTCTCCACCCTGCAATGGGCAGCTTAAAAAATAAAGCATTGCATTGGTATGGCACATAGCGACGAGGATGATGGATGTGGAAAAGGAGAGATGCAATGGCCTGCCCCTGATGAATGAATAAATAAGCGCAAGAGCAAAGTGAATGAAGATGGGAGGGAGGGAGAGAGGAAAATATGGGTCATCCTGCTATCAGTCTCCGTCCCTCGGGCACGTCGAAGGACTTTGAAGTACTTTGAAGATGAATGTCATGATGAGGACAGCAGACAGAGAAAGGCAGCGAAAGCGAAAGCGAAAGCGCGGATGCTTCATTTCAGACCACGAGCGTCGTGCTATATGTATACCCTGCACCTGTGCTCGCCGAATTTAACATCACACAGAATGCTAAATGTTTCCCCAAAACAATTGAGAGTCAAAGGCAAAAAGAGGGAAAAGAGCCCATGCCGCAGTTCTGTGGGTATAGTGCAAAATTGCAGGCCACTCGGGTCTTATTGAAAACAACCAAAGCGTAATACTCAAATTGCTTCCTGGATTCATTTCTCCAAGAGCTGTCTGAAAAACAAATGGGCCGTAGGTCTCAAAATGGTGGGCATATTCTCAGGGGCGCATCTAGCCATTTTGGGGCCCTAGGCGAAATATAAACAGGGGTCCCTCAAAAGTCATTATATAGACCTCAGCGTTTTGATGCTATTTTAGTGTATTGTCTCATATATATCTTCAACTATTTTATACAAGTCATAAAATTAAGATCAAGCTTGTTTTTTGTGTGTTAACCATGACTAGTGTGACAGTTGGGACCCCTATGGAGGACAGATTTGGTTGGGGCCCAAGGCAATTGCCTAGGTTTGCCTGATGGAAAGTCCGCCTCTGCATATTCTTAAAACTGTAGGCAGCTCCCTGCAGGGTCCAGACAAGAAAACAGAATATATGCAGACAGAATATTGCTGATGCTGATGATGGATATGTCCTGATGCCTCCCCCAATTAAAACGACTGCTGGGTCTGATCAACGTTTGAGATAAATAAACAAACAAACAAACAAACAAACATAAATTGATCTCCTGACAGATTTCATCCATACCTGAAATCACCTGGGTGACCAAATGTATTCAGGCACGCCTTGGCAGCACTGAGGGAATGCATTCAGGTCATGTGTGTGTGTGTGTGTGGAAAATTAAAATGTTTTGGCATGGACACACATCATAATGTGCCAGACATACTCATGAGAGTATCGCTGCGCACAACAAACCAGCAGGAGCCTCCACCAGGGCTGGACTGGTCATCTGGCATAGCGGGCATTTCCCGGTGGGCTCTGCACCCTCGTGGGCCCCTATTATCAGAAATGTAATGGTTTAAAAAAAAAAAAAAAAAAACCTTTCTGAAGATAAGGGCCCACGATGGTGCAGGGCCCACCGATGAGTCAGTTCTGTGCCGCTAATTAGGAGGGGCCCCTTTAAGCCAAAAGTGCCCAGGCCCCATTTTCCCTCAAGTCCAGCCCTGTCCTCCATGTGTGTGTCGCACTGTCGCACATGTGCCATTCTCATCTGGTGACCTAATTTAACCCAAATGTGACGAATCCAGTTAGCCGGAGATCCTCTGCGATTGGCATACCTGGCTGTGACATACAACATACATGTCTGACAGGCTTACTCAGGAAAACACACAATACGGTGGTGGGATGGGTTTAGTGCTTTCAAAACATTCAGGAAAATACATCATAAGGTGGTGTGATGTGCATAGTGCTTTCAAAACATTCAGAAAAACACACAATCAGGTGGTGTGATGTTTTTAGTGCTTTCAAAACTTTCAGGAAAACATACAATAAGGTGGTGTTATGTGTACAGTGCTACAATAAGGTGGTGTTATGTGTACAGTGCTACAATAAGGTGGTGTGATGTGTAGAGAGCTACAATAAGGTGGTGGGATGTGATGTGATGGTGTGATGCTTTCAATACATTCAGGAAAACATACACTAAGGTGGTGTGATGTGTGTAGTACTACAATAAGGTGGTGTGAGTGTTAAAATAAGGTGGTGTGATGTGTATAGTGCTTTCAAAACATTCTCCTCCACAGTATTATTTACAATAGCAGTTGGTCTGTCATCACCCTTTTTTTAAATGAGCGTTGTGGATGGCAATGTACCAACAATAAGTTGTCGTCATGTAATCAGAGCAATATTCAGGAAAACACACAATAAGGTGTGATGTGTATAGTGCTTTCAAAACATTCTCCTCCACGGTATTATTTACAATAGGAGTCGGTCTGTCATCACCCTTTTTTTAAATGAGCGTTGTGGATGGCAATGTACCAACAATACGTTGTCCTCATGTAATCAGAGGAATATTCAGGCAGGAGTCTAATGACCATGCACTATCAGGGCCATTCAACAGCTCTCTCTCTCTCTCTTGGTCTCATTTTGTGGCGTGCACAAAAAACATGTAATTAACTGTCGCTCGCGATCGTGATCTTGAGGCAGTGCAGAGCATCCCGAGGGACTACATCCATTCATTGAGTGAGATTAATTAATCAAGGTGTTTGTGCAGCAAGGTAACCTTCAATGACTTATCATCATTTAAAAATGACAGCTTATATCTAATGAGGAAATTGGGGTTGAAATTGGAGAATAGTCATTATTTGCATACAACAGCATCAATTTCATGGCTGGTATTACTATATTATAGAGATATATAATCATGTCATTATGTCTCCCAGCAGAACACACATCCATCACATCCACTTATGTTGCATATTGGAGTAGACCTATAGTTCCTGAAATACTACTTTAAGCCAACAGATCACAGTCTGATCCGATGTAAACTTGAGTTGAAAACAACAACCATTATCACTATCAACCAGGGCCTCGTTTCCGAAAGGGCCTTAAGTACTACTTAACGCTACGTGCTACTTAAGCTCACACGTAACACCATCGTAGAGCTCACGGAGCGTTTCCCAAAGCCAACTTAGCAAAGAACCATCGCAGGTTGACACGTAACTCTAAGAGCAATCCACGAGTGGTCTAGAGTAGTCTTAACGCTCTAAGATTGATCGTAGCGGCATGGCACAGTGGAGACACCCACAGGATATGAAGGGAAAAGAAGAAACCTGCGCATAAGATTGCTGTTTTAAGACGCGAGAGGCATGGCACAGTGGAGACACCCATAGGAAAAGAGGAAACTTGCGCTTCAAGTTGATGTTTTAAGACGGGAGTGTAGCCTAAATATCATGGCAGCACAGTTGACACTGCAACGAAAATAAGAAGGTAACATTAATTGTGGATGTGTAGGCCTATAAAATAAAAGCAATGTGTTTGGAAATATTTTACAGGTAGTAAAATAGTTCGACTGTGTTTGATAAACCTGGGCATAATTAAACTGATCAATCATAATTTGTGTGGGTGCTTCATGAACAAGAACAAGGCAAAATGAATAAGGGGCTTCTTCGGCAACCAGAGACAAGTGTTGATGTCGGAGGGCCACTTCCGAAACTTTATTTATTTTATATTTTTTGAAGAAAAATGGTCAGCGAGTTGTTGCACCCTCTTTCATTTTCAAGTAGCCTAAGAAAGGGAAGGCGACGCCGAAAATACATGATAGTTGTAGGCGAAGGGTAAGCTATGACAAAAATGATAAAAATGATAAAAAGGCAGCGATGGGGATTCGTGTAGATGTTTAGTTTTAATAACAGCAGACTGCCGTGCAAAAATGTCCTCACAGTTGTGAAAGTCTTGAGCGTGCGGTACTTTGCGCACCGCTCACCACATGTGCCAAGCTCCTCTACCTATTCCGACTCTAGTAGGCTAAGCAATAACAAAAAGGCAGCGAGGGGATGTGTCAATTTTGATGGACATTGTTTTTCATAACAGCATGCTGACGTGCTCCCGACAGTTGTCAAGCCTTGAACGCCTTGAGGTTGTAACTTTGCGCATCCCAATTTGGAACTCCAACTAGGCCTAGCCTACTTGTCTTCTTAAATATTAAGCTGCTGCAGTAGCCAAGTGCACGCGCTTTATCTGGGTCTTAACGGCGTAGCTCATTATTGCCGTCAGTTGGCAGTTTTGCATGATTTCATTGTGTGTGTGCATTTTATTTCATTTGCCAACAATAACTCCTGTCGATAGTTGCAAACTGCTACAAATGTAGTCCCACCCTTATAGAAAACAACTTTTGATACTGACACACGCCTTACATTTTGTAAATGGTTTAGCAGCAGATGACGGCGCAGTTCACTCCGAGTACACTTCAGCACCACATATGTGGACAGCGATCCTTAAGAGCGACGCTACGAATGATCTTAGAGGCTGTGCACGCGCGTTCATGTACGAGTGTCTTTGGGAAACAGTCGTAGGAAATCTAAGAACATTCGTAGGATCACTGGTTAACGACACACGTAAGGCTAAGAACCATCGTTATCGGGAAACGAGGCCCAGGGCTTGAAAACAAAATTATTTTTCAAACGTTCCCTTCTGAACGGTTCAGGCAAGTTTCAGTTTAACGTTTTCGTTCTTGCAATCGTTCCGCCACTAAAATATCGTTCCTGAACCGGTTCGGAACGAAAAATAACATTCGTTCTTAACGTTCCGGCAGTGTTTAACGGGCCTATTAACACATTGAGTACCGACGACGTAATAATACCTTTTTCGCCCATGCGTTGTATACCAAAACATAAAAATACGTTTTTGCGTTTAAATGTCATATTTCGAATCTACACCCTTCAATGCACAATATACGTGGTTTTGGGAGCTCTGTGATGGACATAAATGACAAAATTTGCAGTCAAAAGTTTTTGTCATGATTTGCACATTTTAATGTATCTTACCAAGATGTCTCGATGCCAACTCATGTCGCCTACCGTGTGTAGACTATCTGTACTGTAGGCTTCTAATGATCACGTTGCCTGCATTGATGCTACGTATGGCTCTGCATTTGATTTCATCACTAAATGATCCTGCAATGATGCTCTTTCACTAACTCCCTTCACCTTGTGGTATGGCTATCTGGGATGCTGCCGTCTTCGTGAATCGTGCTATGTTGTTGTTTCCCTAGTACGGTCAGTGCCCACGCGATAGCACGTGTAGTGTCTGACTTCACGCAATAGGTAAACACAGAGACCATATCGTATCTGGAGTATCTTGAACTTTCTGGACTTGCTACCTAGACCTTTACCAGATCCTTGGATCCAAATGGCACCCGAACTGTGATTGGAGTAATGCGCTCCGATTTGGAAGTTTGATCGCCAACCAGATAAGAATTGTTTATTTGATTATTCGCCCCCCTTGTTGAACTTCCTGTGTCTTCCTGTATGTGAAAAGCCAGAAGCTAGCATAGATGGCTATCGCTACTACAGCTCATATCCTCGGATGCATGGGCTACACTCATCTAAGCATCATACAGTATCATTGGGATTTGTTGTCAAGGTTCGGCTATTACTTTCGGGAGTCATCAGAACCTATTTTTTTAGCAAATATCACCTTCTGTGTGAGTGCAAAGAGTTTGTGTTCAGTCTGCGTGAAAAACTTGGATTTCGAAGGGCATTGATTGCCGATGTCGTAGTGGGACAGAGCAGGTGTGTCCTGACGAGCAGGATGCAGAGCTAACCTTGCACCAAATTCATGTGAGTAAACCAACTGGTCCCCTTTCAAACTCGTGACATTCGCAGCGCACCCTTCACAAAAACCTCAATATCTCCGTTTGTAGCTGAATTCCATGGATACCCACTTCGGTTTAGCTTGGGTTTGCTCTGCAATAAAAGCTCGTAGAGACACACGGTTTTCACCTACTAAGAGGGCAGAGTCTCCACTTTCAAATGAGCCTGAACATGTTTCAGTGGCCGTATCACATAATACTCTGTGACTCTGCAAAAAAAACGTCAAAAAAGGGCTTAGAACGCTGGTATATTCTACGACATAATTCTGTGAGCACCGTCGGTATTCAATGTGTTAAAGGGACACTGTGCAGGAAATGGTCAAAAAAGGCACTGCAACTATGCTGCTCATTGAAACTGGGCTGCCTATTGCCAAATTTGCTCTTTACATGAGAGTTTACTAAGTAATAAACTAATATTTTCTAGTATGGTCCAAGTACAGTAATTTTTGCAGCTAAAAATGGCTATTTTTGGAAATTCAAAATGGTGGACCATGGAGAAGATCCCCCTTTTAATATATAAAAAATGCAATTTTTCCAGTCATAATGAATACTTAGAATTTGATGCTGGTGGTAAGTATTCATGAAAAAGGTAACATTTGTGAATGGTCAGCATGAATTCTGGAAAAAACAACTAAAAATCTCACACAGTGTCCCTTTAAGTCTATTTTTTGTGGACTTTACCTTAGAATAGACGTACTCATTATTTCCCTTGATTTACACGTAGCTATGCCCAAAAATAATAACACACCCAAAAACACTCAGATGAGTTATCCATTCCATAGCCTGGCTACAGATTTACTAACCTATGCCTATAAATAGTCTCCTGACATAGAATATGCTTTTGAAATTTTATTTAAAAAAATATATAGAGAATGAAAAAAAAAAAAACGTTTCTGCTCCGGAACAGTTAAATACAATTTCGTTTCCGT
The DNA here is from genome assembly GCF_034702125.1 of Engraulis encrasicolus. Classification (NCBI taxonomy): domain Eukaryota; kingdom Metazoa; phylum Chordata; class Actinopteri; order Clupeiformes; family Engraulidae; genus Engraulis; species Engraulis encrasicolus. Next base: position 12,568,865 of record NC_085860.1, read on the forward strand.
TTCCGTTCCTTGTCTAATTCCGTTGGTTTTCAATTTTCGTTTTCGTTCCTTGAACCGGTTCGGAGCCCTGCTATCAACACAGGAGGACCACAGAGCACAAAATGACAGGCCAAAATGTAGCACAAATGCACAAATTATACATACTGTTAATATGCAGGAAATGCTTAGGTTTGTTGCTTTACATATACAGTACGTATACATAGCTCAGTATGTCTCACCACCATCACATGATGAGTTGGCCAATCCATTTGTAGTTCCCTGTTTTAAGTTCAGCCTCAGCCCTTGTGGCGATGGTCTTTTGGTGGCTATAGTGTCCAAAATGTCATGAGGAGCGGTGGAGAGATGGGGTCTCGGTGGGGGTCACAGTCATTGCCTCAAGACCAGCACTGCATGACTCCACGGAGAGAACGAGCAAGTAAGAACAGTATAAGAACCATGAGAGTGAGAGAGGGAGGAAGAGAGGCCACAGAGGACGTATAGGCAACAAGACTGCAAACTGCTCTTTTCCCATGCCTCTGAAATGTCAAAAACTCTGTATGATGACCCATACATGGAAAGAAATTGACAGGAATTCAGTGGAAAATAAAAAGGAAAGAGGGGTATTAAAGTATGTGGAGCTATTAGAAAAGTGACCATCCTTGGCACTTTGCAAAGCATTAGTGTCACACGGCTTGAATAGAAGTAATAGTGAGCCGTTTGGTGCCCATTCTATACCTGTCCCCATGGCGATGAGATTGCACATTTCACCGCAGTCATCTAAAATGTCACCTGATCGCATTTTTGTCAGATATATTCCTCAATTTATTTCTGCGCTGTCGAGCTAAATTACCCCGTGCCACTCATCAGAGGCTCTGATAGAAATTAGACCACTGAAGTGAAGTGGGGGGTGCTCATATTTCAATATGTGCGGCGCGCTCGCTCTTTTTCACAGCTCCGCTCCCTAGCTGTTATATTCCAATTTTCAGCCACTGAAAGTCGGTGGAGCGCAGTGTGATGATGAGCTCTTTTCATATGCATCATTGATGTCCACCTCGGACTAGATAACAATACATATTGCACATTAAATGTAGACAGTGCAGGCGGGACTGGCAGCAGGAGTTGGACAGTATAGAGGTCATAAATATACTACACTGGTTGAAGCTAATATCCGAAACGCGGCACAAATATCACAAATGTACTCAATTTACACGTAAGCTATGATTTTCTACAGTGATCCTCCTCACAATGGCTAACAATCTATGAATGACTGTTGCCTCCATCACTGAGATTGCCCCTATTAGAAACCATGTTATTATTCTAATTGCTTTAGTGATATTGTGGTGTATGAACACACAGTGTTCTGTAGGTAATGCATTCATTCACCATCCATACGCCACATCGCTGCAAATACTACCATGTACAATGTTGATGTAAAGCATTTTGCTATACTCAGATTTTTGCTATGTTTACTGCAATGTGCAATAACTTTTATTAGGTCTTTGTCTGTGTCTTGTATGTATCTATGTAAGCTGTCAGACACCTTAATTTCTCTACTCTACTCTACTCTACTCTACTCTACTCTACTCTACTCTACTCTACCAGCCGTATTACCGACCGGGCGAGTGGGGCTGGCGCCCCGGGGCCCATGGATCCAGGGGGCCCAGGGGGGGCCCAACAACAATCCAGATACCGATGTTGATGCTGATTGCGATAGAGCCCTCTATTCTAGGATCTTCTTTAGTTGTACTTCTTTAGTCTATAAGGGTTAACTGAAATGGGCTGGGGGGAGTGACAGCAGTCAGAGGGCCCTTGGCCACAGGACATAGGAACCAGAGGGCCCCTGGGCCATGTCGTACAGCAACCAGAGGGCCCCTAGGCCACGGAGGATGGCAATTAGAGGGCCCCTGGGCCACGGGGGATGGCACGGGATATTACGGGGGACGGCTATCAAAGGGGGGGGGGGGGGGGGGGTGTTGTGTTGGTATGGGCTCGGGGGGGGAGGGGGGGGGGCTTGCAATCTCCTTGCCCCGGGGCCCTGACCCACCTTAATCCGGGCCAGCATGTACCTTGTAAAAGCAGGTAGATCTGAGACACTGTGCAATAACACTACTCTCCTTCCTCTCTATGAGTTATTTGATAAAGACAAGTTATGGTGTAATCATAATAAACATTATTTTACATTATTTTCACAATAGATCATTTAAAACTTTTCATTCATCATCCAAAATGGCAACAAGAGCAGGTACCTTTAAAAGCAGGTAGATCTAGGAAATATTATGCACTATACGTACAGTATATCAGTTACGTGCTGGGGCGGAGCTGTAGGGGGGCAAGCAGGGCATTTGCCCCTGGGCCCAGGGCCCTCCTGTATTGTTGGTGGGGGCCCTATTATGACCATGACAAGTTGTCTGAGTTATCAGTGTTTTGCCCTGGGGCCCTGTGTGCAATTGTTCCGGCACTGGTTTACGTACATGTATTTGATAAACATAATTTGTATTCTACCTCATTTTCTAACAAAATTGCACTTTAAAAATGTCTCGCATATTCCTTGGCTCTCCTCTCCCCAAGCTAATGTTTACCCAAATTCTGACCTTCATGGGGTGTTGTGGTGTTTTGGCAACCCTGAGCCTGCTTTGTTTACTTGATGACCTCAGTCTGCCCTGCCAATCAGTGCTTGTCCCGTGTGTGGGTTAGAGAGACCTTTGTGGCATCTATTCCTGCAACATTGAAGCGTAAATCACAAAACTGTTTATATGAATGGTATGCTTATTACATGTTGCCCGAGGCATGAAACCAATAAGTTAAATCTTGGCTGGACAGAGAATGGTGTGTGTGTGTGTGTGTGTGTGCGTGTGTGTGTGTGTGTGTGTGTGTGTGTGTGTGTGTGTGTGTGTGTGTGTGTGTGTGTGTGTGTGTGTGTGTGTGTGTGTGTGTGTGTGTGTGTGTGTGTGTGTGCGTGTGTGCGTGCGCGTGTGCGTGCGTGTGTGTGTGTATGTTTGTCTGTCTATCTGTCTGTCTGTCTGTCTGTCTGAGTGTGTATGGTGTACACCACCGAATGTGGCCGAAACCCATAGTTTTCGCCAGGGGACATTATTACATGGGAGTGGACTGTGTCTGGTCAGCCAGAGCATGAGCAAAGAGAACAGAAAAAACAGACATCATGAGAAAACCTCAGACCCATTTCTCCATCTCACTTGAAAGGAACCCAAACAGCAAAGGTTTCATCACCATCTGAGGATTTCATTTCTTCATTTCTCACAGGTAAACTCTCTCTCTCCCTCCCTCTACCGATCCCTCCCTCCCTCCCTCCCTCTGTCTTTTCTCTCTCGCCTCCTCCTCCATTCTGTCTTGTCTATATATCTGTCCGTCTGTTTGTCTGTCTGTGTGTGTGTCTGTTTGTGTGTGTAGTGTACCCTCCCCTCTGGGCGAGCTGCCTGGTCGGCCTGAAATGGCTGTCCTACATTCAGCAGTCAAATCTCTCTCAGCCACAAAACAACACAACTCCATCACCACCAAACAATTCCCTGGCTCAGAATTAGTTTACTTGACACATTGAATTATACCACTGTGAGCAGTTATACGCCACTGATCCATCCTGCGGAAGAAAATGAAATCCTACTGCACATCACATTTCACTGTGTGTACGTGTGTGTGTGTGTGTGTGTGTGTGTGTGTGTGTGTGTGTGTGTGTGTGTGTGTGTGTGTGTGTGTGTGTGTGTGTGTGTGTGTGTGTGTGTGTGTGTGTGTGTGTGTGTGTGCAACAGAGAAAGGAGAGAGAGAGAGAGAGAGAGAGAGAGTGTGTGTGCAACAGAGAAAGGAGAGAGAGAGAGAGAGAGAGAGAGAGAGAGAGAGAGAGAGAGAGAGAGAGAGTGAGAGAGTGAGGACAAAGAAATTGGAGAGAAAGGATAGAGAGAGAGAGACAGAGGGAGAGAGAGAGAGAGAGAGAGAGAGAGAGAGAGAGAGAGAGAGAGAGAGAAGGCCGGGTTGGCGGCAGTTATTAAACCATTGTTGCAAATGGTAATAAGTTCACAAAGATAGGCGCTGCAGAAAAGCAATTAGAGGATGCTCATACTGTACAATGCAGTCCTGTTTATAACTGCTGAAGTGTTTGTCATTCAAAATGACCTACTTCTGCTTTTTATATTTGGCCTTCATTTAGGCACGGAAAATACAGAGTACACAGACATACAAATGGTGTGTCTATAGAAAATATGGACCATCTGAATGGTTGAATACTGAACTGGGCAGTGTACAACAGATTCTGTGGTACTGTAGTACAACCAGGGGTGGAAAAGTAACTTATTACTTTTACTCAATATTGTACTTGAGTAGCTTTTATGAATACTTTGTACTTTTTAAGTACATTTTTAAATTAATACTTTTACTTGTACTTGAGTACATTTTGATCCAAGTACTTTACTTAAATACATTGGGACCTGGCCTGAGTATTGAGTAAAAAAAATGACAGAGAAACAAAATGTCATGCAAAACAATACCACAATCTGCCAGAAATGAAAGATTGTGCAGGATGGCACACAGCATTTCCACTATTTTACTATCTTGTATCAATGTATTGGATGATGGCTGGTGCCAAGCAAGAGATAGAGGTTATGGAGGACGATATTCAAGAAAAATAAACATGACATTCTCAAGAGGAAAGCTAATTAAAAGTAACTAAGTACTTTTTACTCAAATTACATTTTAAGTGAAGTACTTTTTACTTTTACTTGAGTAGATTTTTAGATAGGTACTTTTACTTTTACTTGAGTAGGATTTAAGCAGAGTAAAGATACTTTTACTTGAGTACACATTTTCTGTACTCTTTCCACCTCTGAGTACAACACCCGTACACAATGGTGGATGGAAATAAATATAAAAGGGCGGTCGGCCTGTGGAGGTAGTTGGTATGCAGAGCACAGAAGAGATATTTCTCACACTCATAGGAGCTTCCTCGGCTGACATCGGATGAGGCTGAGAAGATGGATGGCTGTGGCATCCAGGACGATTGAGGAGCCAGACAGGGAGGGAGCAGAGCGAGAGAGAGAGAGAGAGCAAGCCAGAGAGCCAACGGACGACTCGAGTCTGGTCCTTTTTTGTCCCGAGCGACCCAGAGTTTTTCGCTACAGCCCTGATAAATTTAGCTGTTACCAGAGGTGAGGGGTAGGGCGCACAGAGGGGTCGTGGATAAGCATGGCAGGTAAGGCAGGGGCGACAGAGTCAAGCTGAGCAGCGCAGTGCAGTGCAGTGCAGATACGATGCAGGAGGGGGATCGAGAAGCAATGCCCCCTCACCCTGGGCTGGACTGGCCATCTGGCACAGTGGGCATTTCCCAGTGGGCCCCTCACCGTCGTGGGTCCCTATTTTCAGAAATGTAAAAAAATATATACATTTTTACATTTCTGAAAATAGGGACCCACGAGGGTGCAGGGCCCACTGGTGAATCAGTTCTGCGCCAGTATTTATGAGGGGCCCCTTTAAGCCAAAAGTGCCCGGGCCCTATCTCTACCCCAGCCCAAGCCTCACCTCTCATGAAACCCATGCTCTTAAATCCTTGCTACCCCCCCCCCCCCCCCCAAGATTGCATTTAATACAGATACCTCCATCATATGGGGAGGTGTGTGTGTGTGTGTGTGTGTGTGTGTGTGTGTGTGTGTGTGTGTGTGTGTGTGTGTGTGTGTGTGTGTGTGTGTGTATGTGTGTGTGTGTGTGTGTCATTCTGCCTACTGCCTGGCTGGTGTCCTGAGGAATCTTGAGTAATGCTTCTCAAGGCACGGGGATCTTGCCTGCTTTGCATACTTGGCTCTGTTCTTCATCTATGTTTACCCCTGTGATGGAGAAGGAGCTGCGGAGACAGGAGACAGAGGAGAGGCAGGATGGAAATGCAGAGCTGGATATAGCCGTGCAGGCGGGGTAGCGGAGCCCTGCGGGGGGGTTAAAACCTTCACTCTAAACTGAAAGCTGTCTGCCTACATTTTGTATGGGTTTATCGCTGCCTTAGAATATTGATGCCTACCCAGGGTGCTGTGTATTTGCCGTCCTGTAATCAAATACACATTAGGACAAAACACTACTGCCAGCTGCTACAACACACACACTTTTCAAATAACTTGACTTTAGATGCAAAGGTGAAATGTGTTTGGTTAACTGCAAAACACACAAGGATTGCTGGCAGGATACTGATTGAAAAAGTCTTCTTATTCAACCACTGATTACTGTACAGTAAGTGTTTTCCTTCCACATTTGGTGTTTTTTTCCCCATCAAACAACATCAAACAAACCTGCTAGAGTCCTGTATTTGTCTGTGTGCCATCGACCAAGTAAACTGACCTTATCCCAGAACTCCTTGACACTTCGATCGCATCAGTAGGAGGAAGGATTTTAGTGATTAGGTTAAATCTTTAAGCAGACTGCTCTACACCAAGGCATGCTCACAACAACAGCTTGAAAAAGCGGAGATCAATTCAATGCTTTAGAGTGCTGGTGTTCGATTCTGGAGTATGGGTATGGCTGAGATTTACACTGCAGATACCTGACTGAGAGGTACGTACATTTGTAGCTATTTATCACTATTGAATCTTACAGAAAACAATAACACAAATTAGTGAAAGGGAATAATCGGTGACTGAGTTAGTTACTAAGATAGAAACAACTAAATCTGTCATCTTGTGTTGCAGGCATCTTACATTGTTTTCAGGTTACAGCCCAGAGCACAACCACCTCTGATGGAGTTCTTTGCTGATATCTCTCCTCTCCAAGGATGCGGTTCTTCAATCCCTTTCTCTTTCCTTTCCCGGGCTGAAAGCCATGTCAATTTACCCATATGCGAATCACCTGCAAATAGCAGGAGTTAAGGCTCATTCTTGTCGCAGATGTAGCACTGGGAAAGTGTTGTCCGGAAGGCTTCCCAACTGATGAAAAGCACTGAAGACATATCTGGAAGTATGGAAGACCCACACTGAATACCAATGTGTTGTTTGGACTGGTGACAGGAACAGGCACCTGAACTTGAGACATCTTTATGGTGCTTGAAGATGTCAATAACTGAAACACCAGATACTACATCTTTTGACCTTGGGGCGGCAACGACATTAAAGTACACAGCAGCACCAGGAGAAATATGAAAGCATACAGCTCTTCCAAAATAGTTCCACTCATTAAGGTTGACTAAGTTAAGTGTGGTTGCCCTACTGTGCACAATACCCAGATTTTTACCCTGGCATCTCCGAGACAATGTGGATGATGTTACAGTCCTGCATCCGTTAGTAGCAGTACCACCACTGTCTGTTACGCTTACATCAAACAAGTTCATTGATTTCTTGTTTGTGCACACCACATGTCAGCAAAGTGTATGTAGGACCCACTCCAGTGTGAGCCATTCCTTGTTACCTGCCCACCTGTCCACCACCCCGCAGAGGGAACTGGGACAAGTATTGCAATATGCTTGTCTGCCTGTCTGCCAACCTGCCTGCCTGTCTGCCAACCTGCCTGTCTGCCTGCCCTGCCTGCCTGCCTGCCTGCCTGCCTGTCTGTTTGTCTGTTTGTCTGTCTGCCTGCCTGCCTGCCTGCCTGTCTACTCTGCCCACCAGCAGTGAATATCAGCCATCTTCAAGGGCCACCACACATACTCCAAGCCATACAGTACATACTGTACATACTTTCACAAACACACACAGACACTACATCACACCACATGCATTGGCCAGGCATATTGGCCAGGGGCTATGTCGCTATGTATGATTGCCCTTATTTCGTACTTTGCAGTGTTTTTGTGTCCAAGTCACTTCTTGCACTTTATTAAAAACTGCTCTGAAGGCCCTGTCGTGGCCTAATGGTAGGGCACTGGGTTACTACATCGGCAACCCGTGTTCGATTCCGAGCCCGGGTCATTTGCCGAACCTTATCTCACCCCGTCTCTCTCTCCCCGCTCATTTCTTGTCCCTCTGTAACTGTCCTGTCACAATAAAGGCATAAAAAGCCTCTATAATGTCTACATGATGAAATTACAGCACGATGCAGTAACACTTCAAAATGGCAGTGCTTAGTCTTTACTGAGGAACAAAACATTTTCATATAATATATAAGCTGTGATGTAACATGGGATCAGAAAGCCACAGTCACTTAGCACAGTCAGTTGACACTTTCATTGTATATAATTATAGTGCAGGTGAGACTGAAAGGTACAGTAGAGAACAGCATCCCTCTTATTCCATGTGCATATATACCCCGTCATTTGCTAGGGAGAGTTTCACAGCTCAGTAGCAAATGGGAATGCTCTGTGTCATAGCAAAATGTAGGCTGTTCAAACCAGATAGCAAGGTGGATTAGCGTGACAGGTCTGACAATAACATACATTGTAATTTATTACAATTTGATTATCAACGTCAAAAAAAAGACATGGACGCAGTTACTGCAAATGAGAACATGCAGGCATTGAGAAAATGAATAATACATTGTGAAAGTGGTTTCCAAAAGATTTCTTTATGTAAAGGCCTGGCATACTGTACTCAGCTATGTAGTAAAAAAGAAAAAGGAAACAAGGACATGGAGCTGCTCAGGCGTGCAGTAAATGCACAGTCATCCAAATAGTGTGTGTGTGTGTGTGTGTGTGTGTGTGTGTGTGTGTGTGTGTGTGTGTGTGTGTGTGTGTGTGTGTGTGTGTGTGTGTGTGTGTGTGTGTGTGTGTGTGTGTGTGTGTGTGTGTGGACCTAAAAAGAGACGGGTTGGCCTGAAAACAAGCGGGTGGAGGAGCGGATGAGTCTTGGCAGGCTGCCAGTTGGTGTTGGACTACAGAAGGAAGACAGCACTCCTCGCGCCAGCACACTGAATCGGCCAAACAGACTGCAGGTTACACACCACCCTATAGGCTACAATACACATTGCAGGTTACACCACCCTATACATACACATTGCAGGTTACACCACCCTATACATACACACTGCAGGTTACACCACCCTATACATACACACTGCAGGTTACACCACCCTATACATACACACTGCAGGTTACACCACCCTATACATACACACTGCAGGTTACACCACCCTATTACTACAGACTGCAGGTTACACCACCCTATTACTACAGACTGCAGGCTACACCACCCTATACTGAAGCGGCCACACAGACTGCTGGTTACACCACCCTATACTGGAACGACCACACAGACTGCAGGTTACACCACTCTATCATACACACTGCAGGTTACAACATCTTATACACACCGCAGGCTACACCACCCTATACTGAAGCGACCATACATACTGCAGGTTACACCACCCTATTACAGACTGCAGGCTACACCACCCAGACTGCAGGTTACACCACCCTATACCCACTGCAGGTTACACCACCCTATACATACACACTGCAGGTTACACCACCCTATACATACACACTGCAGATTACACCACCCACACTGCAGGTTACACCACCCTATACAGACTGCAGGTTACACCACCCTATCATACACACTGCATGTTACACCCAATCATGCACATTGCAGGATACACCACCCAATAATATACATACAGATTGCAGGTTACACCACCCAATACAGACTGCAGGTTACACCACTGTATACACACTGCAGGCTACACCACCCTATCATACAGACTGCAGGCTACACCACCCTATACTAAATCTACCATACAAACTGCAGGTTACCCCACCCAATACAGACTGCTGGTTACTCCACCCTAAGGTGTTGCATCACTAGGAGGGCATGGCCTGGCGAGGTTACACCACCTTATCATACTGACTGTAGGTTACACCACCCTGTTGCTACAAGCCTCCACATAAAATTAGCACAAAATGATCCATCCATTTTTTTTCTAGGGTTAACTTTTAAAAGCTCCACAGTTTACGTTGTGTCAGCCACTCAAGTGCAGTTGTTTGTTTAGTAGGCTACCTGATGGCAGAAAACGTCACTGGAAAATGGCAAAGGGTAGCTTTTCAGACTTCAGAGATGGTCACTCACGTTGTTATTTAAGAATACACATTGGATGATTTTGTCAGCTAAAACAACACATTTTCCTCTCAACAATTGCTCGTTGTCCATATTCCAAGTTAACACTTACAGTAAACAGCCTAGCCTACTGTTGGCTTCCACTCAGACGTGAGTGTGTCACTGTCATGTAATGACCCATGAAGAGAAACAGAAGTGAACAGCACTGGGTGTATTTGTGAGACCTGTTTTTTTAACTGAACAATCAATCAGCAAGGCACCTGCAATTACTCCGCAGTGGAGCCCTGTAATTAACTAACCAGTCTGCAGTTTACATGTCATTCACTCATGTCCCAGGAGTCTTGAGTGGAGCCTACCCTGCATTTACACTAGTACTGGCTGTCTGTCAACGGATCCCACTGACTTAAATGGGCGAATGCAGAAATTCATTGTGGGGACCGTTGGTTCCGTTGCCTCCGCCAAATGTTCAGAATTTCAAACTTTGACAGTTGCAGCAGATCCGCCATCCAATCAGACCGTGTGAATGAATGTCACATGACAAGCCCTATTCTGTCAGACACGCCTTCCGTCAACTATCAACAGAAGGTCCCGCCCATTTCACATAATTTCGTGCTGCCAAAGAATTTCCAGTCTATTACTGTACATAGTAGTGTCATAACAGTGTCGTAACACAATCATGCACATGTCCTAAACATTATGTCTATGTCATGACTGTCATGTCATGACATATCTTGTGCCATTTGGTTATGGTAAAGACAACCCAAACAATGTCAACTTTTCATGACCTTAAAACGTTTATGGCAATAAGATCTTGTTTGTGACTCGTCCTTGACTGTGTCATGTTGTTGTTTTGACACTATTATGACAATGTCATGCCATGCGGATGACGTCTGCGTCAGGTAAAGTGTTTACTATTTAAATACCTGTTACCTTCCACAAATTCAATTAACAAAATAGCCTACCTGCCGGAACAATACTTCCAAACTTCATAATTGTATACGGCCCATAATGCATCTTGCTGTGCGGGATGAGCAATATTTGCCCATGCCACTTATCCCATGCCATTATCCTCACTGCTGCATTGGTTGGTGCGTCTTAAAGGTGCTCTGTGTAATATATTTAGCCGTTTCTTTCCAGAATTCATGTTGCCCATTCACAAATATCACCCTTTTCAAAAACACTTACAACCACTATCGAGTTCTAAATATTCATTATGACTGGGAAAATAGCATTTTTCATACATGAAAAGGTGGATCTTTTCCATGTCTGCCATTTTGAATTTTTAATATATATTTTTAGCTGCAAAATATACCGTACGTTGGTCATACTAGTAAATATCAGTTTATTATCTAGTAAATATTAATCAAAAGATCAATAGTAGGAATAACTGCTTCAAAAGCGACTAGTTGCCATACCTGTACCCGTGTCCCCATCCTACACAGAGCACCTTTCAAAAGCTACAGTTGTTATGCAATTGCTGTGGAGATGAGTGATGAAGCAAAGCAAGCTGTGGAACTGTAGAGGTACCAATATGAATTTAAAACTACTTTCATTGCAGTGCCTGCTGTCCTCTGTCCTCATCGATCAGGAAAAGGACTGAATTGCAGGGTTTTAATCTGTGCCTGCTTTAGAAGTTCAAGGAAGCACTTTTGTGTTTTGCTCTTTGGAAAAGTGCCATCAGCTGACGGAAAAAAGTCCTTCACAAATTCACAAAAAAACATACTGAAAAGGATTGTGCAAGTTGTGAAAAGGGAATTCAGAAATTAAATGGAAGACAAATGGCTTAACGTGCAATCAAATTATTTCTTAACTGGCTTCTGTTTTGTAAATGTTACCATGTAGGCCCCTATCAGTGTAGGCTATCATTTAATTGCACTACTTCATTTGCAATTACACACGGTTAAAAAATGTTATACGGTATTTTCAGCGAGGTCAATATACAGTATAGCTACCGTACTTTATGCCAAAATGTTGTAGTTTGTCAGTGCAAGTGCAGTTTGATGCTTTTATATTTGAATGAATTGTTATATATCACTTGTAAATTCAACAGTGTCATGTAGTCATGAAAGCAGAGCACAGTAACTTTTATTAATCCTGTAGGAAATTAAGGTTAAAATTAATCTTGATCAGAAAAGACTTGATGCTGCACTGGCTGGCACACCATAAACACTGGTATGCGTAGAGTATACACTTGACTTGACGCCGGTGTCATATGCATGTCATTACAGTGTCATGACACAGTCATAGATAAGTCACGATAAGTTATCTTTGCCATTACGGAATGTCACTTAAGGCCAACAATCATAAAATGTTTATGACATGGACATAATGTTTATGACACTTGCATAACTGTGCCATGACACTATTATGACACTGTAATGACATGCTTATGACACCAGCGTCAAGTAAAGTGTTACCATGTATAGTAAACCCATTCATTCAATAGCAGGAGTGCATGTGATCATATAATTGTGATCATATAATTGCTTAGGGTGTAAATGTGAGACTTGAAGACCAGTGTCCTCTCCCAGGTATGGTATGTGCAGCGCCTGAGCCCTCCAGAGGCCAGACGGGGCCCTGACATACAGTAGAGCTGAGTTCGCAAGGCCTGCCTTCCGATTATGAAAACGGCTTTATAATTAAATCAGCAGTAATATCCTCCCTTCGGTGACTGGCTCCTTATGCAGTAGTAATTCACCCTGGCAGGCTGCTTGCCTTTGGTTGCGCCACAGATCTCTGGCACAGCACAGCACAGCAACAGCAAGGCAACAGCACGGCGAGGAGAGCAGCCTGCAGGCCATGATCTATGATGCCGTCCACCGGCTTCATTTTAAGGAACTTTTCTAATTTGTTTCTTTTCCCTCCCCCCTTCCCCCCTTCCTCCCTTCCGCCACTGGTTGCAGCTCTGTAATTCACATCATCTGTGATTCACGAGTGTGTGGTGGCGGTGGGCCGGTTAGGTAGTGGTGGTGGTGGTGGGTGGTGGGTGTGGAGGTGACCTGTCTTCTCACCCCTATTTCACTGCCGCCTACTGCATCCCTTGTCTGGACAGCGGCCCGCCCGCCACAAAGCGGTGTGTGTCGTGCCGAGGCGAGGCGAGGCAAGGCTGGTTGCAATGTCTTCTTGGCAGATAAATGTGTAAAAACCCCAGAGGGGTGGGACAGATCTTATTTTGTATACAGGAGACATTCAGTGCTACCAAACGCATTCATTTGGCACGAAACCATAGGCCTATAACACAGAAATAGCTTTTTCCTCGGTATGAACAGAAACCTGGTTTGAATTATGTCCTGGATGTACTGAAAAGTGTTTTTGTGACCACTTGCGCACACAATGCACTGAATTGAGAGTGTTGTTCATTCTGTCAAGTCTACAGTCTGTACAAAAAAGCTACAGAATATGAAATGTACAAAATGATTCATATGCTGGCTAAAGGTCTTAGATGGCAGAAAAGTGGCCTTTTTCTCATTTTCCATATACACACATGCAGTACGATATACATACAGTATATTCTACCATGAAGACTCGAGAGGCAAATGAACGTTATTAACATTTATTGAACAATAGACATGATACAAAAATGCATGAATCCGTTTGGCGAACAATTTACACTTGATATAAAATGCATGAATCTTTGGCGAAGGTTCCCGTCTTCGCGTTGAACTCCAGGGTAGGACGGCATAACCTCCAGCGGAGATGGAGGCGGGCGTAGCCTGCCCCAAAAATAGAGATTAGAAGTGAACTCACCTACAGCTTACAAGGAGACACCATCTGAAAGACATGAAAAGTTAGTTAGATGATTGATTGATAGACGGAAAATGAAGGACGATAGGTGATGATGATGATGATGATGATGATGATAATGATGACAATGATGACAATGATGATGGGTGATAGGTGATAGGTTGGAAGACGAATGATGATAGATTAAATGAGATTATAAATGATAGGGATGTTCTGTGATGATGGTGATGATGATAATGTCGGTATCTTTGGCTATGCAAGAAGACACGGCGCGGATGCGCTGAGAACAGAGACAGCACGGCGGTAGGTTATGCTTGAGAGATGCACCTTGGGCAGGAGAGCGCTGTGAACTTAGATTGTGACGGGAGTAGGTGGAGAGCCAGAACCGTGACCTTGGTCAGGAGAAGTGGAGGCTTAAGCTATGGGCGGCGGCCCGGCAGAGGCTGGAGCCCTGTGATGATGACGATGATGATGATGATGATGATGCTATGTTAACGGGCGATGGCGCAGATGCTCTGAGAGCAGAGAGGCAGTAGAGCGTTATGATTTGATTGATAGATGCACCTTGGTCAGGAGAGCGCTGAAAACTTAGATTATGACAGTAGGTAGGGAGCCGGAATCGTGACCTAAGGGAGAGAGTAGAACATGGTGATGAATGAGTAAATGAATGAATGGATGAATGAATGTAGGCTATAATATAATGTAATATGGTATGATAGTTGACATCACGGATAAACAACCACGGCAACTAGCCAGGCTGGTTCGATGTTACAAAATATGGAACAGGCTTACGGACCACTATAAAATCAATCTGATAGATGAGAGAAGGATAGAATACAGACATGACCGGGTGACCGGAGCGATAGCCCCCCAAGAGATAGAGTGAATGCCGCCGACGCAGCAAAATACCACCGTCACCAGAAATGAGAATAGAAAACATAAAGTTACAGACCAGATATAGCATGCTTCAATTACGTGATGAGGAGTGAGGCAAATGCAGGAAGCGCATGCGCCAGACGACCAACGGCCCAGCGCCTTGATCGCAGTAGGGGACAGACCCCGCTTAGTGGCCGTGGTGGCCACGCCGATTCTGAACGAGCGTGCTGTATACCTCTTGGGCGAGGAATGAGAAGAAGGAAACAGAGTTAACAGAACAGAAACAGCACACTGAGCAAGATGACAAAGCGAGGAATGAGCCGAATGCAACACGCACATGCGTCGGACAACCAGCAGCCCATTGCCTTGAAAGCCCGCACTATGCGGGCGTCTGCCCAGAGTGATGAGAGAGACAGCTTGAGACAAAGCATGAGTAGCTAACATTAAAGACAAGCACCTCGGCCAGGATAAGCAGGAAGGTCAGGTTAAAACAGAGGAGAATCGGCAGACAACTGGTAATCACGACCTAAGAGAGGGAGATAGCAGAGCTTGTAGCTGAAACAAACAATGAATAAAACACCAAGAAAACATCTCGACCAAGGAAATAATGACGTCTGAAGAAGGGGTAAAACCCGAAACGTCACGCAAAAATAAATTTTGGGAGCAAAAGAAATCCTGGTCGTTAGCGGACTTTTTCTCACTATCATCAAGTCACTTGTGGTCCTGCTCCCAGGTCAGACGTTCTGTGGATGTGCGAGCTTTCCATCATTACCTCAAGGAAATAATAACCCCATGTCAATTATGATAAACACCTACGCGGTGTGGCGCGGTGAATGCTTGTGCAAAGCAGGCATTGACACAGACAGTGTGGCGGATGCCCTGGTTGGTTGAGAGAGACAACTTGCGGTAACTGCATGATTAGACTAGCAATAAAAAAGGGGGGCACCTTAATCAGGAGAATGCAGAAAGTGCGAGCTTACGACAGAGGAGAGTTGGAGAGCCGGTTATCGAGACCTGAGAGGGACAGAGCAGAAAGCTGAAACATCACTGAATAACGGCACCGGAACAAAAATGGCATATCAAAATAGACATAAACTCCTACTCGCTACCAGTGGGTAGCTGTGATAAGTTTGTCATGCAGGATGGATGAGGATACCGATACAAGCAGGTGACTGGCGCTAAAGTTGGGGCGACAGCCCAGTGCGATGCTGAGGCGATGGCCCATTGTGATGCCGAGTTGTGATGTTGAGCCGTGGTGTTGAGGTGCGACAGCCCAGGGCAATGCTGAGCCGTGGTGTTGAGGTGAGACAGCCCAGGGCAATGCTGAGGTGCGCCGTGAAAGCACAAGCCCTGAGGCGCCGGCCCAGGGTGATGCGGAGTCGCCGGCCCAGGGTGATGTGGAGTCGCCGGCCCAGGGTGATGCAGAGTCGCCGGCCCAGGGTGATGCAGAGTCGCCGGCCCAGGGTGATGCGGAGTCGCCGGCCCAGGGTGACGTTGGGGCCGATGCCCAGTCCAATGTCGGGGCCGATGCCCAGTCCGTCGTCGGGGCCAGAGCCCAGTCCTTCGTCGGGGCCAGAGCCCAGTCCATCGTCGGGGCCAGAGCCCAGTCCATCGTCGGGGCCAGAGCCCAGTCCATCGTCGGGGCCGATGCCCAGTCCGACGTTGGGGCCGATGCCCAGTGCATTACGTAGCGTATGCCCTACGTGGAGCGGCAGATGCACGTGTATGTGAAAGTGTACGGGAAAGCAGCAGAGACCACCATCACCAGATATGAGAAAACAAACACAATCCGACACATCACAGTCCGAGCGACCTGACGATTCCAATGAAGCCTAAGGGCACGAGTGGTGTACAGAGTGAGAGGGTTAGCCCATGGACGGCTATCAATGGGGTGTGATCAGAACCCTGACAGGACTCCATGGGCCGAGTTTCATGTATAATTTAATTATGATTATTAACTGTCATCATCGATTTACATTTCCACGGATATCACTCATTTATTTACTTATATTTGGACGGTGTACATGTAGCCCATTGTGATCAAAATAACTCGAAATAGACAAGGCATTGCGACAGGCTACTATATCCCTTGATGCTCGGCGACCGGGCGCAGGCCGAAAGCCCCGCGTGATCTTTAAAAGGTACACTGTGCAGGAAAGGTCAAAAAGGTACTGCAACTTTGCTGCTTATTGAAACTGAGCTGCCTATTGGCAAATTTGGTCTTACATGAAAGTTTACCATGTAATAAACAATATTTTCTAGTACGGTCCAAGTAAAGTCTTTTTTTTTTCTTTTTTTTCTTTTTTTTCTGAGCTTAAAAAAAATGTTATTTTGGGAAATTCAAAAATGGCGGACCATGGAAAAGATCCCCCCTTTCATGTAAGAAAAGTGCAATTTTCCAGTCATAAGAAATACTTAGAATGTGATGGTGGGGGCAAGTATTCATGAAAAAGTAACATTAGTGAATTTGCAGCATGAATTCTGGAAATAAACTAAAATCACAGTGTCCCTTCAACTAAATCCAGCCCTGAATGACTTGAAGCGGGAGTGAGGAAGCAAGGTACACTTCCATCAATACAAACTGCAGGCAGTGCGATGACATGAGGTGATGATTGGCAAGCGCGCATAGCGTAATGTGCGAGCCAGCAGTCGAGGCCTACGAACCGAAGCCATAACTCTTAAAAGTCAACGAGACCGCCACTCCTGCGCCACATGGGCCAGTCCATGCAAACGAAAACGTAAAATAGCTTGTGTTGTGGGCATAGGCTACTGAGCGGAACATTGAAAATAGGCGGGTGCAAACTGATGAACGCACGACCGGAATCCACATGAATGAAAAACTGTAGGCGGTGCTACGGCCCGTAGGCTGAGGTCCTTGCAACATCGCTCCGGAACATAGGAAGTACGTTTGTAACAATACGTTTGACGATTACGAGTACATGGCTCTGCAATGTCCTCCGTCCGGTGTCGTGACAGGCAGCACGAAACACAGAAGGTTAACGTCGGGTTATGCGTGCGGGCGAGGCGCTTCGAGATATAATTAGCCCATTTAAATCTGAAGGCCTACCCCCAGTGACGTTCCAAAAAAGCCACACCAACCGGTTCATGAAATGCTCTATAATGTTGGCAAGCGAATCACCAGTCCATCCGCAGCAGAGAGGCCGACGACGACCAAGTAAATGGTGACTCGCAGTACCCATAACGCCTCCGTAAAAACCAATGTGCTGAGCATATATGCCGGGCTAAGTGAGCGAGGTGCAACGAGAGAGCACCGCGGGCCCAGTTACTTCGATTCCGCCCTTCCCCAGCGAATGATCCAAAAGTCACTCCAATCAGTTCATGGAATTATCCCAAATGACAGCAAACGAAACGTAGGCCATCAGTCAACCAGCGCCAGACGAGACTGATATCCGAGACAGTGCAACAAGCCGAGTATGAGGCATGAGAGGCGACTTGCCTGGACAACTCCCCCGCAAAAATAGTCATTCGCTGAGATAAACGTTCCTTTGGTCCGCAGGATAAGTGAAGGAAAAGCCGCCAGGTTACTCACGAATTACACCAGTTCGGGGAAATCCATCCACAGGCAGGCTAGTTCAAAAGCAAATCCACGAGCGTCGGGAAATCAGGGAGCGGCGTGCCAAACAAATTGATTGAAGCCTTGCGAGGAAAATATTAGGCTATTAGAAAGCACCGATTGCGTGCCACGCGTTTGAGCGGTTGGAAATTCCATCCCAGCAACGGTAAGGTGAGGATAACCAGGTAGAAAATAAACAGAATGTTTGATAACGAAAACGCCGGACAGCCACTTCAAAGTCGGCTTAACTGGAAAGCAGAGATCAGAATGAGTGACTGATTTTTAAACAAACGTGAATGCGATCCATTGGCTGAGAGGGAACGATGCATGAGTGATGCGTAACGGGGAAATCCCCAATCTCGCGTTGTGATTGGTTGACGATCCTGGGCAATGATGACGCATGTATGATCTGTCAAAAGGGAGATTGGATGGTTAGCCTAGTAAGTTTGACAGCCGAGAAATTCGAGTCTCCCTGGTAGAATTTACGCAAGCTCCCATTTCACATACTGTACAAGTGTATGTGTGCTGAAGTTAATAATAAATGTCTGCACCAACACTGTTAACAATGAAATCACTTTGTGAGCTTCATACCTTTCTTTTTCGTATGGGTAAATACTACGTCCTCTGATATCCTCTGATATCTCCTCCCATAAGGCAATTACATCCATCCATTACCTCCCCTTCACTGATGGACATCCCATAATGAGCTAGCCTCATCCCCTGGCATCAGGTGTTGGTTGAATTCAATTTGAAGCTTCTGGTTCCTTGAGGATAGTGGTCCAATCTCACCTGACAGAACAAGATGGAGGGTTAATGGCGTAATCTCAAAACAAATAATTTTGTTGTGGTATAATGTTTAAATAATGATTTAGCCTAATCAGAGAGTTGGTTATTTGAAGATGGTGCTCTGTTTATGATGTAAGGGTTAACGTTCGGCGAGAAGGTCGCTACCGTGGAATAGCAGCACGACAGAGAGAATCTTTAGACCCCGACGCGGAGCGGAGGGGTCTTGTTCTCTCTGAAGTGCTGCTATTCCACAAAGCGACCGACTCGCCGAAAGTTAACCCGCTTATTAAATGGATATACTTAAATGATTCACACATGGCGGGGACATTTCTTTAGACCTATTTAATGTTAAGATTGTTGCTGCGCAAAACAAAACAGTGCCGGAACACCGCTAGGCAACAGCTAGGTAGCCAGGACAACAGGTGTTGTCTATCACAGCAGCTGATTAGAGTGACAAAAGACCGGACCCCCTGCGGAGTGATATGAAACATTCGCTTTAGCCACTGACTTGTATACAAGCCAGTGGCTTTAGCAGTGAACGTCTTGTTGCCATTAGCAGCGGTAGCCAGGACAACGGGTGCTGTCTATCACAGCAGCTGATTAGAGTGAGTCTTGTTGAAAAGTCGCTTTAGCAGTGAAAAGTCTTGTTGCCATTGACAGCGGTCTGTTATAGACCAACCCGTCCGTTATCGAAAAATAACAGACGTCCGAACGTTGGGGAGCCCCGTTGAAATGAATGGAGCATTCGACAGATGACGTCACAACCATATAATAAGGTGCATTATTCCCTGTTCCGGCTTACCTGAAGGCTATGCTAAGCCATATGCTCCTTCCAGGGTGTTCTGTTCCTCCAGTAGCCTACCAAACTCTACTCATGCATGGCGATCCCAGTCTAAACGGTTTTCTGCCATTGTCCCTGTAACACCCACCAACGTAATAACTTCCCATCAACGTAATAACCCTGCCAACGTAATAAAAAAGTGTGCATTTCAAACGTAATAATTTCCTGCCAAACGTAGTAATTCTTGCCTTCTGCCAACGTAATACATAGCTTCCAGCTAACATAGACCTAATTGGATAAAAAAAAATATTACGTTGGTGGCAAGTGTAACACCCACCAACATAAAAACTTCCCACCAACGTAATAACCCTGCCAAAGTAATGAAAAATGTGCATTTCAGACGTAATAGCCCGACTATACACATAGTTTTGAACAATAATACAAAGACATAGTGATGACAACAAAGTTTGATGGTGACAAAAGTCTACATGCAAGTGCAACCCTAATTCAATTAAACTTAAAGGGTTTGTTTAGTTAATGCCTTACTAAATTTGACCCAGTTCTTTTAATGGCAGGAAAAATACCCTAGCCTATATGTCACGTTCCCCTTCCCCCTTTTTCTAAACTGACTAAAAATACACACAATGCAACATTATATTACTATGTTATGTTATACTTATTATCATAATATCTTATAATGTGTCTGTATGCTGGTCAGGACCTAAAAAGCTGGCCTATTCTCATACACTTGACCTTCTGCACTTTCCAGCTTTTTGTCACTATACTGCAGGACTGTCAAAAATTTAAGAAATACAAGCTCCCTTAATGTTCTGCAGAAGTGTGATACAAGTGTGATACAAGGAATGGACCACGTAGTAAGCTACTGTTGCTACAAGAGCAGGGTAATCCCTCTCAACCTTCAAGAAGCTAGTGAAGACCCTGCATAACATAACTAACTCTACTCACCTCTAATCATCAACCTACACTACACTTCAAGTCCTCCACTATTTTCTGCTCTATATCTCTTCTACATTACTTGAATACTGCTGCCATACTGACCCCTTACTCTGTACTTGCTTGAATGTCCTTGCAAGTCTCTTTGGTCAAAAGTGTCTGCTAAATACAGTATACTGTAATGTAATGTAATGGATCCAAAATCAGCTGAGACGAAGTCCTCAGTAGGCTACCAATAGCCTATTGTTACTGGTGAAATGTGGGATGTGTCACAGAAGTTGTAAGAGGTGTCCTGTTGTTCCCAGACATCCATGGCATCCAGGCATCCAGCAAGAAATGAACTGAAATAGGAGTAGGCCTAATTAGTTAGAAATGTCTGATGTCTGCTTAGGTAACGTCTGGCTCTGGCTGGACTCACAATGCCCATGGAAAGGCAAACAGCTTTCACAGTCTAGCCACATGAAAAGGGTACTTCTATTTGTTCAGACA
Source organism: Engraulis encrasicolus (assembly GCF_034702125.1). NCBI lineage: Eukaryota > Metazoa > Chordata > Actinopteri > Clupeiformes > Engraulidae > Engraulis > Engraulis encrasicolus. Next base: position 12,590,013 of record NC_085860.1, read on the forward strand.
GAACATTAAGTACACAAATTTTGTGTGTGGCTGTCTGGTGAGATGAGGGGGACGATATCAGAAATTTCATACGTTTGGTGTGTATGGCGCAATAGCAGTCCAGATTGTGCAGACACCCTTAAGGTATCTCCTGATGTAATTGAACTTCAGTCTTTAGCACGATCAAACAGTTTTGGGCTGTACAATTCTCAAAAATATAACATCTCGGGTCTAGGCATCAAAGAAGACTCCCGTTCTATCAATGAGCATCACGCAAGACAAGCTATTATCCTCCAAGAGTTTCTTGGCGTGACATCGAAATCTATAACCTTAACACGGAGATTGTGGTTTTCATCTTGTTACTCATTTAAAAACCAATTGTGTTGACATCAGACATTAGATTAAAATCAATGGGCCACAGACAGAAGGTCTGGTGATTAATGCTGTGGAGCTGGTAGGTATCAAATACAATATAGGAACAAAGCCTTTGTCACAAGTATTAAAAGTTAAGTTTGATTCTAAAGCAAATAACTTAATCCAGACATGTTTTTGCTCCATGTTGGTAGGCATTCCATTTTTCAAAACACAAATATGTTTCTAACACAAGGTTTCTCAATATAGTTTGACAGCCAGTGAAGTCTAAGTTAAATAATTTCAACAACTATCAGTGTACAATATAAATGTTAAAAAGTTGCACATTGTTTGAAACACTGAGGGGATAGACACATTTGTAGTACTATGGTAGTAAAGTTCTTTTTGTGATTATTACAACGTTTCAGTGGTGGAAGGTGGAACGGTGTGTTAAGGAGCTACATAAAATCTATATAACGCACTAAATTGAGCAGTAATAGTAATGTGTGATATGAAACAACATGATGTTCATATAAATAGTTATAGCAGCCTCCCTTTTTTAATACATGATTTATTTGTGCTCACCATCAACATCGCTTTAACTCTGCATGTGTGTCCTTAATACCACAATAAATTGCATTTTCTACACCTTGTACAATGTGCATCTCTGTTTTATATTGCTAGAGGTAATTTCGAAACACCCCCATTTCAGCTTTGGAGGCCATTTGCATTGGGTATAATGGCGGCCATTTTAACCTGTTAACATGAGAGCAGGACATAGGGAGGCATGCAAATGATGCTGCTGTGGTGTAATAAGAGAGAGCTTGTCTCTGCTTCTGCTTCTCCTTTCCTCTCTTCCCCTCTGCCTCTCCTTTCCTCTCTTCTCTTCCGCCATTTGATAGAAAGCTTCTGTGTGCACTGTCTCCTCCTCCAGTTGCCTGTGCTGTGCGCCTGCCAGCCTGCTTCTAATTCTGGGCAGGCAGTGTAAATCCAGCACTCATACTCGCCACATACTCTTTGTGTAACATGTCAGCTTCTCACACTGATATTCCCAGAAGTGTCGTTCAAAATCACACCCCTTAAATGTGAGGTGTTTCTGTTGCCTATCTCTCTCTCTCTCTCCCTCTATCTCACCCTCTCTGCCTGTCAATTTCTTTCTCTCACTCTATTTCTCCTCCTCACCCCCTCCCCAACCAAGCCTCTTTCTCTTAAGACTTTTTTTCTCCTATGGAAACCTTTTCCTTCCACGCCTGAGGGGAAAGGTGCTTTTCTCTTCGTTCTGCACTGAACTGAACCGAGCTGTTGGTATGTGCTGGCTTCTCTTGTCTCCAAGGGCTGAGGCAGAGCCTCCTAGCTGCAGGCTGTGAGCCAGACTCAGACTCTGCTCCGGTTCAGCTCAGGCCCGGCTCTGGCCCAGCTCCGGCTCAGGCCCAGCTCAGTCCAGGCCAGTCCATATCCATCTCTCTCCCTGACAGGAGCACAGAGACTTTAGCGGAAAAACTGCAGTGGCACTTGGCCACTTCAAATATGTCAGGCCTTATCCCTGCTTGCCCATGCCCCCCTCCTCCTGGACAGCAGCCAGTCTGTTATGTGTCTCTGACAACAGTGTATAGGCTACATATATACCGAGAAAAGAGGGGCATATCTCACAGCACACATTCTGGGGGAATGGGTTCCCTGTAAACAAGAGAACAATATATAGATGATGGATGTAACAGACATCTCTGTTGAACACAATACTGCATTGTACATCTTACCACATTTATCTAGTGACCTGTAGTAATGTCAGAGTATAGTAATATAGGTATTAAGTATAGTAGTATAGTATATGGTAATTACAGAGCAACATATATGAACTTCCAAACATGTTTTTAGGTGGCTTTGTATGTTTTGTTTCCCAGTATTAAATTAAAATGATATTATAGCAGGAAGCTTCTCTCCAGTCTGAGCAATAGCCTAAAACCTTTGCTGAAAGACTAATGCACAAAAAATTGCTTCCCGAAACAAAGTTGTGTTACTCCACTGCATTTGAAAATGTATTTTACTGAATATACACGGAAACTGCATATTACATGACTAATTTAAATGAATAGTTTTGCTGAGGAGGAAGTAACAGGCTTTGTCATTACTATGACCATTAAACCAATTTCTGTTGGTTTTCTTGTGGGTGCTCCAAAATTGCTTAGCCCAAAATCAATGACTGTGAAATATAGTGGCCGTATTTGCATTGCAAAATGAACGCATTACAGTCATTTCCCTAAACAAATAACACGCTCTCTAGTCTCCTGTCTCTGGGCCTGCTGCTTTATTGTAGCATTCATAGCAATAGCTCTTTAGTATTGAGCAATGGCTGCTGTGCTGTTGGTGCCATGGTTAATCTTGCGGTAACTACTGGTCATCTCTTTCAATATGTTGTATGCAAGTCACAAAGGTCACCTCCAGGTGTGTTATAGTAGCCTACAGATGCATGTCATATAAAAAAGCTTGTTTTTACTTTGCTCAGGGCAGTGGTGGAGGGGGCATGCACAGTACGTCAATGTCATTTATGCACCTTTAACAGAGTTCATTTGCATGATTTATCGCCCATGTGAAATATAAGCATAGCTTACCCACTATGTTAAATATATGCATAGTTTACCCACTCTTTTTCACTTTACAAGCGCACATACAGTTTTCTTTTCCCCCATTTAAGTGCTGATGATTATATCAAAATGCAGCTGTGCATATGTCTTAGCCGCAGTTTGTATTGTTTAAGTAAGATGAAAAAGCCTGTAGTGCTATTTTCATCAATGTTCACGTGTGTGCACACAGTGGGCAGTCTAACATTGACAGAAAATGCTTCAATAGTCACACGATACCAAGAGGCACACTGATTGTGTATTCATATAATCTGTATCGATATGGTTTCTGCCGCAGTGCAGGTTGGACACAACAATGCTTTGACCAAACATATTCAAAAAGCCATGACACTTTCTCCTACAGCCACTATACCATGTGTAATCACCAGCTTCGTTAACACTTTACTGGACGCCGGTGACATAAGCATGTCATTACAGTGTCATAATAGTGTTGGCCTTAAGTGACATTCAGTCCAACAGTCATAACATGTTTAGGACATGGACATAATGTTCATGACATGTGACATAATGTTTATGACACGTGCATAATGTGCCATGACACTGTTATGACATTGTAATAACATGCTTATGACACCGGCGTCAAGCAAGGTGTTACCGAAGCTGGTGATTAGACATGGTATTGTAGACACCTTCTGCTACAGCTACTCTACCATGTCTAATCACCAGCTTCTCCTTCTCTTGAGCTGGAGTTGCCAAGCATGATTGATGTGGCAGGGTTTGTCCCAGTGAGAATTCCACCTCTGCTGCAGAGTCTGATTGGCTCGAGGGATCCTGTTACTCACAACACTGAGCGGCTGATTGGGCGAGATTGATGCTGCAGCAACACATCGAACTTTATTTTGGTATGATTGAAAGATGGTGCATGTCTTGATATACTGTAACTCTTAGTGTTATGGTCAGTGTAACATTTCCAGAGTTAATTCTACTCATTATTGTGTACATATTAAGAGCTGTAGGGTTGAAAAGACACTTGCCACTTGCCACAGAATTTCACATTTAGCATTGACTCCAATGTTAGAGCGAATTTGACACAGTGTTGTAAGTACTTTATTTGGATAAACATACATTTACACGGAAATGTAATGGTAAGATGGTATTGAGATTTCATTGGCAGGGCTGTCAGGGTTATCCGAGGATTCCTAGGGTTATCTTCAGGACACTGACACAGCTATCCTCTCCTTCTGGGAGCAGCAGTGGATATGCATGTACACATGGATCTATACAGGATTTAACAAGCACTTGGGCAATTAAAATGTCACTGAGGATCAGGTGTATGAGAACAAGTAGGGCAGAAAGTAGCAAGTGCATGCATGTGACTTGTATGTGAGTTGTGTGCTGTATTTGCCTGCATGTACAGGTATGTTTTTGAGTATGTTTTGCATTAAATGATGTTAACTGTCTTGTCCGTGTGTGCATTTAAAACAGTGTCAGGTCAACGTGCACTCTTTGTGACAAGGTTATATGAAAAACCAAGACACTGATGTACATTTGCAGGTTACTGCTTGTCTTGTTTGATTAGTCATATTTACTGCTGGACTGCACACACAGCGCATGTTGGCTTGAGTTTGCCTTCATGATCAGGGGTAAAGGCAGGGCCTCAGTCTCTCTCTCTCTCTCTCTCTCTTTCTCTTTCTCTCTCTCTCTTCCTCATGTGACATTCACTAGCCGTGCCTTCCACGTGACCATAGCGTAAAATGTGACAGTGGCTTGATTTTTTTTTCTTCAAAATCCATTAACAGGCATCAGTAGCGTTTGACCAAGGGTAGCATCTCGTGAGGAAGTGAGGGAGGGGTGGGGTGGGGGGGGGGGGGGGTGGAGAGTGGCGCGGGAGGGAGGAGGGAATCATCAATAACATCTGAACAAATGAGTGCTTTATCGACACGCTGGCGTCAGCCTGTGGCAGGTGTGACCAGACATACTGAGGCCTACGAGGAGTGGCAGAGCTGATGTCCTCGACGTGACGGCGACGGCAGGTGATTAAATACAGGCAGCAGAGGTTGTGGGCTGACATTGGTCTCATCAACATGCCATTTATAAGGGCAAGGTGTCGTTACACAGACTAAAATAAGCACAGCGCAGTAAACACATTCCATCCGTACAACATCACAAAACCTTCATATGCTTAACAGTGTATGTATATTATTGAACATGTATATTATTTTTGCATGTGTGCATGTTTGTGAGTGCGTGCGTGCGTGGTTAGGTAGGCCTAAGTAAGCAGGGTGAGGTAGACAGTGCTGGCAGCAGACAAGTAGGATACTCGCTGAAATTAATACACATTGAAACAATGTCACATATCAGGCAACAAAGAAACAGCTGGTGACATTTTCAAATGAAAAATGAAAACAACCTAAAATGGTGTGGTGTAACTCTGTGATCTGAATGATCGTTCACTTAATGATTCTTGTCCAAAGCAGCAGCTTTGGAATGGGGGACTAATTTAAGACATATGGAAGCTTGAAACAGTGCATCGTTTTCATTTAGCAATCCATGCTAGTCCGGTGACAGCACATCAGCTTCAGAGATTCCGAGATGAGGACAAATGTACTAGTTCATTAGCGTCACGCAACTTTTTTTGATTGAATTCAGAGTCTATATTAAGTTATTACATGGACCGAGAACAGTGCTGATGTGTGGAAGGTGGCAGGAGAAATTAGAATGAAATCATCTGACAAGCTATTCAAAAGTTGTCAGCCTCTGTTAGCGTCAAGTTGTGGGGCTAGTCTCGTAAGAGAGGAGGGCCTAACTATCTCTCACCTCCCTGGACACAGTCTTGTGTCCTCCTCAAACTCTCAACTGTAAACACTTCACATGCTCTTCTTGACAACAGACCTCAGGATCATCATCGCTAGCTGTTTTCGTCGTTCACAGCAGTGTTTGTTCTTTCCAAGTCGGAAGTTGACTCTTTAAAGCACTTTACATCACGTAATCCATTAACCTTTTGTACTTTCCATGATCGTGCTCTAAAAGAGTTCAAACTGTCCACTTCTTATCCATTACATTACAGCTGATGGAAATGGGGGTGAAAAGGTTGCTGGAAACAGTCAGAGGTCGCACGAAATAATGAACATTTGGCATATCCACAACTCATGCAGAGATTTACTTTTGGATCGAGTGGTTTAATTTTGAATAAAATACATCTACCCTGTGCACATGTATTGCCGTTACGCACATTTAAAAGGGAAACTTTCCCAGTGGTGATTTAAACATTATACAGAATGTCTATGCTAATTAAATAATCCACTATAATGTGTGAGTAGTGTAGTGAAGTGGTGTAGCGTTACATTCTCGCAGTGTTGAGATGTAGTAGGCTACACTATATCACCAAGGCTCTCTATAACATATTAGTAGGGCACTGGTCTCCTAAGTGGCTGAAGTCTTGGCCCTGTTATCACCTCTCTAAGGTGGATTAGCATGGAGAAAGTTTATTTTGCCCCAAAGGACAAGGGGTTTGCAAAGTACCCCCACCGTCCACATCTGTCATTTACACAGACAGTGCTATTTATTTGGCTTAGCGGCGAAACCCTAATGCTAAGTCACGACCCTCGTTTCTTTCCTCGGCTTTCCCCCCAACTCTCCCTTTCCAGCTGATGCCCCGAAGCAATTGCACTCTGTCTGGGCAGTTTTATTCTTGTGTATATGAAAGAGGGATGGTTAGAGCCCCAATAGTGGGCTTTTTAGCCGCAAAGTCAGCTGTGTTATTCGGGCTCATTTAAAATGAAGGGCCGGTTCATTCCTCCTGACACCCCATTTGTTTTGTTCCCCTGCCCTCCTGCACCAAGTGCTGATGCTCTCCGGATCTGCAGCCTCTATTGCTGTTGTTATGTCTAACAAGCCGGCCTTTGTTGACATGGCAACAAGACCAATTAGCTTACTTTTGGGTCAAATACCAATTAGAAGTGATTTCGGTCCCCAAAGAAAAAACATCTTTTATGGGAAGGAAGAAAGTCTTTTGCCTTGATGAGCATTTTTCACTTAGGAGTACAATCGATAGCAGTGATAATTTGCCTGCTAATGCATGTGATGGGTCACTTTTTCACAGTACTGTATAATATAATATTAATTCACTACCAAAAATGTCAAGTGGCACTTTTTGAAAAAGAAAAATCAATGTGACCTGCTTTTATGCTTTCAAGTAGCCTACTCACAAAACCTTTGAGCAATGTAGGGCTCCTTTGAACCTGTGAGAGTTTGGTTTTCAAGACTGGCACTCCCATTATATTTGGCCTGACATAATGAGCTGGCCACCATTAGCCATACCACAGAAGCCACAGCCAGCCAGCCAGCCATCCCTCCAGTCTGCACGATGCTGTCTGCCCTTGTCCATCTTGCTGCACCATAACATACGGTATAGGCTAGACTCTGGAGCGCGGTGATAGGGATGGTGTTAGGTGCCAAACAGCCTTCACTTTTCTCTTTTCATCTGGCCGCAGTGCTGGTCAATTTAGTGTCAGTGGTCAATGCACTTATCATCATGTGCAGACAATTTGCCTGTTTCCAAGGGCATCACCATGCAGTGAGTCAGGGGATGGGGGCGGGTGGGGGTGGTATGGGGATGGCGAGGTGTGTGGGTAAGTTGGGGTGTGGTGTGCCGGGAGGAAGCTGATGTGAGAGATGGCTGTGGGCAGCCGCCACAAATCTCCCTTCCTGCTCTTCTCACGCTTTTTACAGCACCGCTGTCTGCATGCCCCCCCCCCACCCCCCAAATGATGGTTGACAATTTAATTGAAGAACGGCCGTGGAGAAGAGAATAGGAATTAGATCTGTCAGCTCGGGTGCCTTGTTTTTACGGCCCTGTGTCATGTAGACTGCCTGACTACCTGCACATTGCCGCGCCTCTGATTGTGTGTCTATCAGATTGTCCTTTAGGGACCTTACATTTACCAAGGGAATTGCTTCTGACAAGTTATCAGGGCCGCAAATGACGCCTATAATGGTGGATTATCCATTGACACAGCTACTGATGAATAAAAGGGGGACGAATGGCATTCTGTTTATTGAAAGATGATATCTTGCCTCGAAAACAGAGGCTGCTGTGTTGCCATTTTGACTTTTAAGGGTGGGGGGTACGAGTATAGAAAATACCCCAAGTAGAATGAACAGGGCTAAAAATCCTCTGTTATTATTTAAAACATGACATGTTAAAGCAAATACACATTGTACATACGGTGGATAGGCAAGATTGAAATATGTTGCATGGGTTTTTGTAATTGTAGCCTATCTTTTTTTCTTCTGTTTTTGAATCCGTCTTGAAAAGCAACATTTTTCTACTCAGGTTGATAAAATTGCCAGCACTGGAGAGAATTGGATTTTTTACATAATGATTCTTCCTGTGTCAGGATTTGTTACCCATTTTGCTGTTTCATCCTGATTCAAAAACACTTTTGCCAACAACCTACTGCTGCCAGCGAAGAAGAGAGCAACATTGAGGAGGATTAAGTATACCATTTACTGGCAACATTTGTCTGTTTGTATGTTTTGAAAGAAAGCAATGCTTTTTGACTGTGCTACCCTGCTTAGAAGAGTGATATGCACTGCTCAGAGAACTGACAGGAGAAGATAATGGCTAAAAAAGGAGGCTGTGCTTGCTACATTTCTACACCATTCACATTGTTTAATAGCATTTTAATTTGAGTGGGATGTGACAGAATATCTGTCAAAACCAGCAAAAGGAACCATTCACATCTGAGATACCCATTCATTTTTTTCTTATAACGGCAGTAGTACATTTCCGGTATGCTGAAAAGTAAGGTGAGTGAGTGTAATTAATGAGTGTAATTAACTTATAAGAAGTATTTCCAGATGACTAAAAGGCTTTCTTTGGGCATTAAGCAGCTCTCTCCACGTCGGCCATTAATGCAGTCAGGTTTGGACAACTTCATTCATTAGGGCTGATTTAACTTATTTACTGGGCTGGGGTTCAACGCGCCTTATTAAAGTTGGCCCAGGTGGAGACCGAGCTCACTCCGAAGCCCCCAAACCCCAGCTTGTCTTGCCTCTCCTCAGTGATGCATAATGATCTAATTAACAGCAGGTCTAAGAAGTTATTTTGAGTTAAAAACACAGTGCAGTTGGTTGCTACTGAACACAATGTACACAGTCAATTTTGCGGGGTTAATTCAACATTTCAAAGTGTCGTATCAAATACGCTGCCGAGTTAATTTATCACTTAGAGAAAACATTGCACGTATAACCCGAGGGAGCTATCTCTTCTTCACACACGGTGGGATGCAGCAGCTGCATTGGGACCCAGTTTGACATTTTACCTGGACTTTTTAAGGCAAAGGAAATAACTCCTGCCAGCAGATTCCTCAACTGGAAAAAAAGAGTTCCTGCAAGCATTGGCTTCCTTTCAGATTCTCGTTCTTTTGTGTCCGCCATGAATATGCTCACACTGCTCAGCACCGTGACAGAGGGACCATTTCCTGCCTGCCGTAGCCGCTCGTAGATGAGTTTGAACAGGGAGAGGAGACACATAGTGCAAACCACTACTGTGTTGGTAATACACCGTCAACACTCGTTTCATCTTGACAGCTTCATACTGACAGCATGGTAGGACACAGTTGTAGCTAATCTAGGCCTATCTAAAGAAATAATAATAATGATGAGACTTCGAAACTGGGAAAATATGCAGTAATTATGCTGTGTTATGTCGCTTAAAACAATTGTCATCAAACTTGAAAATGAAAATGACTTACAATATAAACAACGTCTTTGCCATAGAAACAAGGAAATTAGCATAAGAATGACATTTACCTCAAAAAATAACATTAACTTTAAAAAGTTTAAAAAGTCTAGTTTGACATTCCCAACCCCCGCAAACATGCACATTCACATCAACATTTTACTCACTTACTATGCGAAACGAATCGTTAATCCATTTAAATCCATGAATGTACACATGTCAAGGGATTTCACACTCTATAGTATTAAAGACACAAACTGGTAGGACATTTCCACACATCAATAATCAACCAGGAGCCAGAGATGCAGAGATTGTAATTTTGACGCTGTAGGACTGGGATGAAAAAGCAGGCCAGGCATTTTTAGTGAAGACCGGTCCGCCAGTGACAACAGTTTTAGCGCTATTTTGACCACAACAGCCAAAATTAATATTTCAATCTGACTCGGAGAGGTCAGCCGCAGTGGCATGACATGAGGCCTGATACCACTGCATTGAGGGGAGTAGCAGGCCAAAATCATCAACAGGCCACCGGGCAAATGCCCTGTATGCCATATGGCCAGTCTAGCCATGCTGTGTGCTGCTGTGACCATGTTTATCTCTTGGTACAATCATTCAAAACATATTACGGTTATCAGGACCAACCACCTTGTTGATATGGCTGTGAATGAAGCGTAACTATTTTGAATTATAAAAATCATCACAGGAGATTATGATGTCTTTTTCTGATACAAAGATGGAAAAAACCTTGATATTTTAAGGTGCAGGATTGTGGCCAGAGTAGGTATTGCAAATATGCTACTCATTGCAGCTGTGCTGCTTATTACCAAATTTCATCTTTGTTTTCATGAATATTTACTCAGGAATAAACTAAATATGACCGATTTACAGTAAGTTTTGAAGCTAAACATGTCCATTACTAGATATTCCAAATGTGATCCACATTTTCATGGATGAAAAGTGTTATTTCCCTAGCCATAATGAATACTTAGAATTTCATGATTGTGGTAAGTATTCATGAAAGAGTAAATTTGTGAATGAGCAGCATGAATTCTGGAAATAAACTACTAAACATATGATGTCCTCTATCTTTAAGGCTAAGAAGACATTTCTCTCTTTACCGGTATTTGGATGTCACATCACATGGTTGTTGTGCATATTCTTCTACCTGCTGATGCTGTTAATCTGTTCTCGTTTGCTTTTGGTCACATCAAAGAACCTCATTTTGTTCCGTGGGATTGCCCAGGTGTTGTCTTTGCTATGCGTCTGACCAGGGCCGCTGACAGGTTTGGCTGGGCCCGGGACAAAAAAATATCAATGGGCCCCCCTTCCTCCTACCCCATGAAAAAAAAACCCAGACAAACCTATAACACCATTTTTTTTTTCAAGAGAGACCAGGTGGCCAGACTAGGCCTACACTTTCGGCCTGAAAGCGCACCACATGATGTGCTATGTATTATTAAGCCTACCTATTATAAAAGAAATGACATTGGTACCAAAGTAGCCAAATTATACTATCCATGCATTCTCGCCAACATTTATTTAGAAATGAAACAAAATAAATAGGATTCACATTGTCAATAATAACACAAGTGTTAGTGTAATTTACTTTGGCAATTTGAAGGCTTGCACATCAAAACGTGCCTGACTGAATGAGCTCCCGTTTGCTAAACTGACTTCAAGTGACGTGTGATGACAGTGAACAAGTGAGCAGCACACCAAAGACGTCAGTGGAACACAGGTCTTGTACTGTGCTCCCTCATCAGTCTTCCCACACCAGGAATAGCCAAACACAGGAACAAGTCAAGTTGCAGAAATGTGGGCCTGTATGCAAAACGAATCTACACTGTATTTCTCCCCACAAAGTTAACAGGTTGATCATGTGTTAGCATTTGCTCTAAGCGGGATTTATAGCCTAGGCCTACGCGCTAAGCGTTTATAGCGTTGCATACATTGAGAGTAAATAGAATGGAGGCCAAAATTCTATTTCATTGTTGAAGCCAAGTTGGAGCCAAGGTTGGACCCAAAAAGACCAAAAAATGGCCAAATCCCATTCATTCCTATGAGAGACATAAAACCCTGTATCTCCCTTAAATGCCACTCCAGGGGGATCATTTTTCGCTCAACTAGTAGGCCCCCTTGCTCTCCAACTTACCAGGGTGGTGATTTTTTGTGGTGATGTTTTATTTTAGAGAGATATTAAAAGTTAAATTGACCAATGAGCATCAGAACATGGTTTGTTTGACAGTTAGAAGTCTTGTTGTTGTCCAATCAGCACCTGCGTTTGGCGTTGCTAAGGTGGAATGTAAGTTGGAATGTTCCCAAATCTGGCTTCAAAGCGTTGAATGGCAAATAGCGTTGATTTGGCGTCCATTCTATTTACTGTCAATGGTTGCATATTAATAGTGCTGTTTTAAAAGTTCTCCCTTGCCCTCTCCCTGCGCGCGACGCAACTTCTCATCACGGTATGATCCCGGGCTAATGTGCATATTCTTAGCTAAGGTCACTGATGGTCAGATTTGAAACACAATTTTAAAGCTGTTATAAAATGATCCGATGCCCGTTTTCTATTGTGTTTATCAGTGTGACTGATCTCCTTTTAAACATGAATGCTGCAGTGCAGCATGTCTGTTTATGAATGGAAACTTTTGCTTTGTTTGTGTCCTCTGCCTGTTATTAGTACCTGCATCATCTGAAGAATATTTCACTGAATTCCTGGGGCTTCTGGTGTCTTCCTCTATTTTCTCCTTTCCTTCATTTTCTGCCCTCCTGGTTTGAACGACTGCGTCTTCAGACACCTTGGCAAATTCGCACGAGCCACGTTAAGTTGAAGACTTTTTTTTCTTTCTCGTAATGACCGACCAAACCATTTGTGCACTTGGGGTGGGGGAGGTGCGAGTTCTTGATCCCTTTTTAAGGACAGGAAAGGCAAAATATCGGCATAATTTATTTAAAGCAAATATAGCGCATTCTCCCTCTCTCAAAGACCAACTTATTTTGAAATTAAATGGAACCATTAATCACAAACTTAATGAGGGCCCAGTTCTGGGCCCCCCTATGGCTGGGCCCGGGACAAAAAGCCCTTTTGTCTCCCCCTGTCGGCGGGGCTGCATCTGACCATCGCAGAGATAACTATTTATTGGAATTTGATGTGTAGGCAGACTACATAGTCCTGCAGACGGCCGTCTTGTGTGGCCCAGCATGCCGCGCCAGTCAGGTGACCATCATTTGATCTTCCTGGTTTTGATAGCCAGCCTTAACCTGCAGCCTACAGACCGAGACCGTGGCGGCAATTTATGTATTGAGTTTCATACACATCTCCACTGGATTGGATTTTGAGCTGTTTGATAGCTGGCTCTACTGTGGCCTCGTGAGACGTTATTATTGAAGATGATTGAAAAGTCAACGCCAAAGGTCCCTATACCCACTGAACCACAGAGGTGGCCAGCTGGCTCCATTTGACACTCCGCCTCTCCCTCCGAGAGAAGGCGCAGCAGCAGCACAGGTCACTGAATTACTGCAGGTGAGCGCCGTTTCATCGCATTGCAGCCCGGCCAGCATCCCATTATCAGGAGAAAGTGCATTATCATAAAACCATGCATATGAAATATAAAAGCGAAATGCATAAATACATAAACGTATAAATCCTCCCTGTAGATAAGAGTTATGCCTTCACCTTGTTGCAGTTCAACAGTACAAAAAATATCTTTTTTTTCCTGAAAATACCTCTTCAAGTTGCAGGGCAGAACATTCACACTTTTCAAGACAAACTTTAAGATACCCTTGTGTGGACAGGTAAGGTAGTGTACCCTTGTGTGGAGTTCTTTGCCCTCAAAGATAAATGGTTCATAAGCAGATCTGTACTGTGCTGTTTTTTCTCTTTCTCAACCAACGTTTGGAGACATTGGCAGTGCAAGTCTGCTTTGCCTGTCAAGGCTGAACTGATGTCTGTCCATCAGACTTCCCAATCAGAATTCTTTGTCTTGTCAGTAAAGTCGTATCATAGCTGTGCTCTGGTTGTGGCAGCCCTTATAGAGAGTAGAGTGGAGTATAATTTATTGATCCCAGGATGAGATTAAGGTGTCAAGTAGCATACATACATACATAAATACAGAAGACATTACACACGAGACATTACACACATCCTTACAAATATATTGACCGATATAGCTCACTCTTACATACATTCAGCCCAAGACAGCTCCCCCCCATCCAGCTCCAGGTAGAAGAGTTCAGGTAGAAGCACGGAAGGCATGCAGATAAAAAAATCCTGGAGGCTCCAGCCATCATAGCTTCAACCAGGGAGGTAGAGAAGGGTGGAAGGAGTCAGTTGTCCTGGGCCCAGGGAGAGGGAGAGCCCAGAATTGGGTCACCATGACATTGTATGATTATGCAGAGGGAGGGGGGGGGGCTTTCACATGACTTTGCCCTGGGCCCTGCCAACGCTTCAACTGTTGCACCAAGCCTGTTTCAGTCTTGGCATGCCAGTGGGAAGGTTTTGGTATCAAATAAGTATCAAATAAGTGAAATGGTGCCATATGGCCATTTTTGACACCATGTACATGACAATGGAAGTTTCCATTCCATCAAGGTTCTTTTTTTATTTTGAACAGCCTTCTGGTAATCCTCAGTGTCCTTGCCAGATGGCCACCCTTAGTGTGCCAGTCTTAAATGGGAAATTGTCTCAAGGCAGAAGGAGGAGTAGAAAGGTGGTGTGAGTGAAAGAAAGAAAGAAAGAATAAAGAAAGAAAGGAAGAGAGAGAGAGAGAGAGAGAGAGAGAGAGAGAGAGAGATGAGAGAGAGAGAGAGAGAGAGAGAGAGAGAGAGAAGAGAGAGAGAGAGAGAGAGAGAGAGAGAGAGAGAGAGAGATGAGAGATTTAACCCTATACTGCACACATTATTATCCCATCATGGAAAAAAATCTTACTGTGGTTTTTGTCACATAAAATGAACTTCTTAAGACATTTTTGCAATTTTTTTCAAAAAAAAGTTTTTTGGGGGGGTACTTTTAGGTTTGTTGCCATATGGCAACATTGTGCAGTTACGGAAAGGATCCAGTGTACATTTTCCCACCAAGACCAAACAAGGGTCATACAACATTATGGATTATTTTATAGAAATATAATTGTTTTTATCTCAGAAAAACATTGAAAGTTTACCCACAAGTTCAAGGGAGTTATTTAAGACATTTTTGCCACTGAGAGAACAAGTGAATACTGTTTATTATATCCCCGAAAAACAGTATTTCAGTGGTATTACTTTGACCAACCACCAATGAATATATTAGGTATTAACACAATATCTGTGCATAGATTTGCACAAAAATGTGTATGGTAACTGTCTATAATATGTACATGAACTGATTTAATTTTGGAAGCCAACACTTTCAAGATGGCCGACATTTAAGATGGCCGATTTGCGGGCCAGGTATCTTTCAACATAACCGACAGTTTATTTGTCATAACTTTTGAATGGATGCTTGGATTTACACTAAACCTTGTGTGATAACACTCTATAATGAGTAAATAAGTTATGTAAAATGTGAGGCCAGTGCTTTCAAGATAGCTGAATTTCAAGATGGCTGACTTTGAAGTTGGCAATCTTTCGAGATGGCCTACCTTTTGTTTAGGCCACAACTTTTCAATGGGTGCTTGGATTTGCAGTAAATCTTTTGTGTTAATAATATAATTGGTTTATGAGCTGTTTGAAATTTCGAGATTATGCTTTTGAAATGGCTGACTTTCAAAATGGTTGACTTTGTACAATAATTTTTGATCGGGTTGACAGATTTGCACAAACGTTGTGTGCTAATTAGCCTAATTATAACATACACATGAAGTCAAAACATTTTGGAGGCTTGAAATGGTCAAGATGACAGTAGTTTTATGCTCTAATCTGGGGTTTGGGGATTTTTGTGGTATACCTCTGGCAGTCTGGGGAGGCTGCATAGGCCTTGTTCGCTTTTCTGCATGTACTCAGAGTGAAAGCTCATAAAACAGTTCTCTACACCTATTATAACATTTTTAATGTTCATTACAGACTGCCATTTCCACTAATTATAATATTATCAGTTAACAATCATTCAATCAATAAATAAATCAATTAATCAATCAATTAGAATTGGGTATTTGTATCAATACACTTTCCCTATTGACCGTCTTGTTCCATTACCGCACAATGTTGCCGTATGGCAACATACCTATTTTTCAACATAAAAAGGAAATAATTTTAGTTGAAAACAAAACAAAATGGTGAAAACAGATCATGACTAACTATAGATCATCCCAATATTTTTTTAAATTTTGTAAATATTGCAAAAAGTGTGAAAAATCTTGGCCAATGCCAGAGCAATCTGTCAAGGACACACGCTCATGTACAGTGAAAGATAGAGCTAGCCTGAGGCAGTGTGTGGTGTCAGGTGATGTCAAGAAACCACATAATTGGATAAAACAAGGCCACAGTTTCAATATGAAAACCAATCAGTGTCTATTATTTATATTTAAATACCAGGAAATGCCAAAAGAATGGTATGTTGCCATATGGCAACACCGTGCAGTATAGGGTTAATAAAATTCAATATGGATTTGTCTTGAAGATGTAAACAAAGATGGTATTCTTTTCCTCTTCTTTTTTTGATCGATTTATAGACCTCAGGTTAGAGAGGTTACCAAGAGAGACTGTGTCTCACCCTCTACAGCGAGCACAAACAGTTTCCATGCTGAGAGGGAGATGAGTGGTTGCATGCACAAGAAGGAAGGATGCGTCTACATGGAATATGTATCAAAAAAGTTGCCAAACTGCTGCATGTGCACCAGTAGCCATCTGGTAGCTATTTGGGAAGGACAGTGATTAAAACCCCCTACTGACAACTCATACACGATAGGCTACAGCCAGTCTCTTTGAAGTTAAAGGACAAGTGCACTATTTTGAACATTCAGCCCCTTTTCTGAATAGTCTTCTATTGGCCAGGACTCCCTGGAAGAAAAGGTTGCATACCTCAATGGGACCTTCCTGGATAAATAAAGGTCAAATGAAAAATAAAGTAGTGGTCCTCATCATTTTTTCGATGTAAGCGGCAGTCTCTGTTACTTGGCAACTTTTTTAACATTTTGTCTCAACTGGCTTTATAATGGCCGTCTATGGGCATGTCCAAATCTGTTCTTAAAACCACCCTAAACATCCAAATTAGCCAAATAAAGGAGACAGCAGCAAGCATAAAGAAATGGTGAGGACCACTCTGCTTTATGGAAGAATAGGGGCTAAATGTTAAAAATAGTGCACTTCTCCTTTAACAGCATGACTTTTTGGTTCCTGTTTCTCAGTTAACCTGACGCATGAGCAATGCCACGATGTTGACATTCAAAGTCTCTAAAAGGGGGTCAGCCCTCATGCACCAAAGGTCTTTTTGCAACAGGAATGAGTTTACATGAAGGCACAGCTGTGTTACACAGGGCCTATTTCAGCACTCTCTAGTGATCTGACTAATGCATATAAACATCTCTCATTGCATGGGGTGCATTTGCTGTGCACTGATACTTGCCTGCGTGACACTTTTCTCACTAACTAAAAAGCAAATAAGGGCACTTGGTTATATTGAAACCATATAATGTACATGTACAGGTATGCCTCAAATTCAAGCCAAAGATGGAAGAAAATGTTTTCAGTGTGTTAATTGTAGGGTTTTTTTTTTCAGTCTAAGAAGCGTCTGTAGTTTGGAGATTAAAGCTATGTCTGAAGCACAAAAGCTGTCTAATATCCAAAAAGCTCCATGAACAGACTGAAATCCGTATCACTACCTGTTTTTGGCATCTTGTTTTTGATATATTTTACAGACTTCGGTGCATCATACAGTGCATCTGAATTGAATGTTGGATTATTGAGTGTAAAAACATGCTGAAAGTAATTGAAATAAGAAGACTTCATAATGAAGTCAATGTGTTGCAGTGGAAACACTACAGTAAGTGGCTGTGCCATTTAATTAATATAAAACACGACTTACAAAAACAGCACACATATACGGTATGATTTTGATAAATCTCACAGAATGTTTGTCCTTTGTTTCACTCCTGGAACGTGAAGTTATTCATTGATTTCCACATGTATTCTTAACACTACATCTTATAATTATATCAACTTCACAGTGAATTTGTTAGTCTAAGGCCACACGAAGACACAACCTATTAACGCTCTGCAGTTCCTAACATAACAATGCAAGGAAGAATATTTTACTCTTAAAAGTGAAAGTGAAAGCCCATTGGGAAACTCCAACTCCCATTGTCATTGTGACACAGCACTCCACAGCACACAAGTGAACACTGCACACTGCACACAACGAAATTGCATTTATGCCTCACCCGTGCAAGGGGGCAGCCCTCAGTGGCACCCCATGGGGAGCAGTGCGGTGGGACGGTACCATGCTCAGGGTACCTCAGTCATGGAGGAGGATGGGGGAGAGCACTGGTTGATTACTCCCACCAACCTGGCGGGTCGGGAGTCGAACCGGCAACCTCTGGGATGCAAGTCTGACACCCTAACCGCTCACCCATGACTGCCCCATCTTGTGATAGTACTTTGCAGAAGTTGCTGTTTGACATTCATCAAGGTAAAGCTTTTCATAATTCCACACAATGCATGCATTATCTTGCCAGAAACACTCTTTTAATTGAGCCTTGATGATTTGAGATAATTATAAATACCCTCTTCACTCTTTACACTCTGCGTGCCTGTTTGCGTGCGTGCCTGTGTGTGTGTACACGTTGGTGCGTGTGCATGCGTGCATGTGTGTTGAACACTAGCCCTACAGTAATAACCCTTCTAGCTTTGCCATTGAGAACCGGTGTATTAAAAGCCATATTGACTTCTTTGAAAAGTTTCATCTCCTGTTGTTGGAGTAGTAGTATAGGGAGTCGGTCCGGATGTGCCCTGAAACACCTCCCTCAAGACCTGACTCACAGCTCACTGCTCCAGTCTGCAGTGAGTCTTCCTCATCCTCTTCCTCTTTCTCTTCCTCTTCTTCCCCTCAGCAGGATGAAGAGAACAGATAGTTCCTCCTATATAGTGAACGCTGACTTCAGCTGCCCAATATCCCCCAATGACCAACACATTTTTTTTGGTTGCAGTTGGATAATTCTGGAAGTGTTGAGCATTATGGATGGAGGCAATACACATGGGGGAGAAAGATCCTCTCAGTGTATTACTGTACTGCAACGTCTTGGCAGAATTCGGCTGTCCCACCATCCTCTTCTTCCCCAACCAGAGTTTGCTTCCCCAAAACCTCTTAAGTAGCAGCCTACTAAAGCCTATCACTGTAAAAAAATGAATCACCCATCTACTTTTAAAAAAATGACGCAGCTATTTACACTCATTTTAAATGAGTTAAATCAGTTCTTACAGTATGAGGTGCCCCTTTCGCAATATATCAGAGATAGGTCTCACATCATCACTAAAATTTTATGTAGGCCTACTGTATGTACCATTTTACCGTGCACATACACTTTGCACAAGCACTTTATTTGCATGTGTGAGAAAAAAATATTGTATGTGGGCCTATAAACTTATTGAATGCATACTGTAGGTGCCCTTAGGTGGCAGCTCATACTTAACCCTATTCAGACTGGGCTTTTTTTTGGCATTCCTGGACCTTGGGGGGGGCTCTTTTGACCCCCCCCCCCTCATAACTCATGAACGGAATACGGTATGACCACCAAACTTTGGGGAGATGATCTACATATGGACATCTATGAATGACATAATTTTTGTGTCATTATCTGGTATTATGACGTCATTATGACATCATCTGTTTATAATACCCAAAATCTCGCCATAATGTATTTTCCATCAAATTTAGGTAATGCACTTAAATTTTAATGATTATATGCTTCAGACCACTTTAATGTTCACAAAGCTGTCTGATGCTAATGGAAATAGCAAAAAAATATGAAAAAGGAACAATAATGAGACTTAGATCAGTGATTTTCGGTCAGACATACCTGTCAGAAAACCGTTGCCATGGCAACGGCAAACATTATAAACATAATCTTTTGGTACTAAACTGTAGCCAACTAAATGTTAGGAAAAGTCACCAAGTTTCGTAGTCATAGCTTAAGTCGTTAAGGAATTATACTACATCAAAGTTGGTTCGGGCACTTTTAGCCCCCCCCCCCCCCCCCCCCCCCCAGTCTGGATAGGGTTAAGTATTTAGGCTTATGACTAAGACTTATGATGAATGTCTTTGGGAAACGCAGCTCAGCACAGCAGCTATTCTGCCCATTTGGGGCACCTAGGCAAAATGTAGACATGGGGCCCTTTTGATTTACTTTCGCTGGTATTACCATGGTGGGGCTGACTGTTGTAGGGGGGCCTATAATGTGAACATTTGGTGGGCCCCTAGGTAACTGCTTAGTCTGCCCTATAGGCAACTGCTTATATGCTGAGCCAGTATCATAGTTACACCATGGTGACAGTGACTATGGTCTCCATCAAATCATGTTCATTTGAGAATAACAACGGTAGTAGCCATTGAACAGTAAATAGAGTAGTAGTAGAGTAGAGCTGAGTAGAGTCATTTTATTGATCCTGGGGGACATTAAGGTGTCAAGTAGCTTGCATAAATGCACATAATGCCCACATGGACATGATAATTTCAAGACACATGTAACACAGGTAGTAGTCAGGTCAAATGCTTTATTTCACTCTTTTTAGTTTAAAGGCCCTTGCCATTGAAGCTGCAATCAAGACGTTTCTTTCAGGCCCGATTACATAAATTAGTTCCTTGGTCATCTCTCACTTTATCTCTTAATCTTGATTCCAACTGGGCACCTAATTGCTGTTGAGCGTGACCTTACCAATTCAAGATGCTGTATTGAGCAAATAATCTATTCTCATCCTCCTTGATTCAGACAATAAAGGTGTAGGACTGTTGGTCGATTCCACTGTTAGCTGCCCTTTGAGTATGCCAAATCCTCACAGGGTTCTCACATGCACAAAAACAACACCAACATCAACACCATGTCTGCACTGCACACTGTCTACAGCCAATTAAGGGGTGGTGGTGCTTTTTCTCACTGATGATGTTTATTTATTTCTCGTCATCTTTACAGGTCTGCTTTTTAACACCCCTCCCCTTTGGCGTGCTGCAATCAGCACTATTGTGATTTTAGTATCCGTAACTCCTGCAGCTGCAGTGGAAATTGGCATGAAGTATGAAATCTGAGCAGGCGCTTAAGTGTTTTATGAATTTTGCATAGTGTGGAAAGGAAAGTAATTGGCCGGGCCATCCGTCAGCCCTGTCAGCTGTTCAGGGACCAGGGACTGCCTGCTCTGCTCAGGCCAACTTGGAGAAAACCCCCTCTCATTGCAGACACTGGAGCTTTTTATAGTATCCTATTCAACATGTATGAAATTTAACCCTGTAGTGCCAGCAGACCGGTGCGTATTCTTCTGAAAATGGATGCATGCGAATGCAACGTTATCACACAGAAGCAAAAATGGAACAATAACTGTCCAGAATAATGATCTAAATCAGATCATTTTCTTTATTTTTTGAAATTCAGACTCAGCATTATCTCTAATTATGCAGCTGTACATTTGAAATGAAGGAACTGAATTCACCACGATGCAGTCATTCATAACTCTTTTTAAATTTCTGTGCAAATGTTTTATCAATAGTATGGACAAATGTTTCAAGAAAGTGTATATCTGAATTTCCCCCTGGGGATCAATAAAGTTACTCTACTCTACTCTACTCTACTATGTATCTCACAATTCAGCAGTCTATTATCATAAGGTAGTGAATATACTCTAGTTGCCTTCAAGCTCAAATTGATTATGAAACAATATAATGTACACTAATTTTCTTTTTTTGTCTGTTTTTATTTTGAGACAGGACAGGAAGTGAGTGGGGAGAGAGAGATGGGGAGGAGTCGGCGAATGATGGAATCAGAATCAGAGAGTGGTAACAAGGGTCTACATGTAGGCCACCTGTCGTCCCCATTCTGTGTCAACAGGGAACACATTAATTAGTTAGAAACTTTGTTATCCCCAATGGGGAAATTTTTGTCAGCAGGTAAGGTACACATCACATTACAGTACAGTAGCCTACACGATACGATACGATTATACTTTATTGTCAGTACCCTGAAATTCATTTTGCATCCCTGAGCAAGACTCATTTAAGATAGGACATAGGCTACACATAACATCACATCACAAGACTATTGCACAACTGACAAAAAGAGAGGACACAGGCCTACATACACGTACATGGATACATACATTACATACAACTCACATAACGTATGTCTGAGGATGTCTCTATTAGGATTCTATTAGTACAGGATCATTATTGGATATAGTATATTCACCCCACAGGCTATATCTCAACAGTTGTGGAGGGATAGAATAGATGTGCTACCACCACGTACCACTGAAGTTATATTTAGATTTTTGTTTTCTGATAAGTAATGTAAGGTTCTTAGGGGCTACCAACTGGGAATTAGTGTGTTTGTTGTAATTAACAACCTCTAAGCTAATCCAATGTGACAGAAATACAAAGCTGTCAAATTGGAGAAGAGGTTAAGAAAACAACCATCAGGCATACGGCACGAGATCAGCACTTATCAGTATTTTAAGTAGCTCTTGTTAGACAGCCTAACATAGCGTGTCGTTTTTGTAGGTCAAACAAGAGGGGACAGCGCCAGAACATTGCTTGAAGTTAAATGGATGTTCTTCATAAGTGTGCAGTTGGTATGGTGACACAATTAACGTGGAGTGCGAGCAGGGAGAGCCGCTAGCCCCTCAGGGACCAAGAGGGGCTGTGCTGAAGCCTGTGACTTCACTTCACTCGCCTTCTGCAAGATGTGGCCTGCAAAGCAGCCACGCTTCGCTGTAATAAGATCCCTCGCTGTGGAGCCTCTTCCAAGACGTGTCAAAGACTGTCCCAATGGTAAAAAAGCAAGCAGCGTGGATCGTATCCCCACCACAAATAATTGGTCATGTGCTGGTCTGTAAGCATGGCTAATTCATCTGACGCTGACAACCCCTCTGCTAGCTTTCACCTCCCTCCCTCCGTGTGTGTGTGTGTGTGTGTGTGTGTGTGTGTGTGTGTGTGTGTGTGTGTGTGTGTGTGTGTGTGTGTGTGCGTGCGTGCATGCGTGCGTGTGTGTGTGTGCGCGTGCGTGAGTGGGTGTGCGCACGTGTGTGGGTGTGCGCACGTGTATGTGTATGTCAGCTTCCCTGTGTGTGTTGCATCCTATTTCATGACAGCATAATCTGGGGCTCTGGTGAAGACAGGAAGGGGACGAGAAAAAGAAAACAGTCTCTACTTCTGGTGCACCAGCTTGGACTTGAGATCTGTACATTTCCACTCAATTCACATTTCCCTTCATGTTACAAGAGTATGGTAAAACCAAGCTTCTGCTGCACTGCATGTTGTGCATTTGGTTTCTCCATCAAAACAAATCAGAAATATTTGTGTGAGATGTGATAAAGTGATAATGTTACCTGCTACTGGTCCTAATCGCCAATTTCTAAAGAAAAAAGCTGAGCAATATTTCTGTCTCTCTTTACTTGTGGATATTAGATTGGAAAGCACACACTGGTGGTTGTGCATGGCCATTGTTTTTAGCTCTTGGCAAATGGTGACATTCTGCTGTGATGTGAATAACGACATTCTGGCATCTTTGGCTACTTCTCAATTTGGCCATCATTTCATCTGTGGTGCATCTGTGACCACTTAGCATCTCCTGAAAGCATTTGGTGTCATCATCCCCAGGAATTAGAGAGGGCAAACAGTTCACGGTAAATTGCCATATTGATGTGATGTCTGTGATTGTGCAATAAGGACTGACCAATTAGATATACAGTATACATGTAAGAAATATCCCAATCCCAGAACATGATTGGCAGTGCACTCATTCACTTCCCAGAAGAAACACTTATTTAGATATGATAGTCATAAAACAGTGAAGTACGGCTTGGGCACATTTATGAAATTCTAGTCATGCAAAAGGCATTCCTTAAAAAAAAAAACCATATAAATATAAAAACCAAATAAAATGTTGCACCTTAAAGGAACAGTCCACCCTTTTTTGATTTTCACTATTTGCAGTATTTCCGAGCATTATTCATGAATGTGCAGCATTGTTGTCTATGTGTTTGCATTGCCTAGTTAAATGGTATAGCCAAATTAAGCGTAGCAATGCAAGTGGGGCAAACAAAACATCCTCATCCTTTAAAATGAATTTAAAATTCACCAGAGTGTAAAACAACTATTTAATCCCGTCCTCTGATCACTTGTGGCTTGATGCTATTGCCCCCATCCACTTCCAGTGATTATGCTAAGCTATGCTAATAATTCTGATCCAATAAATCTAAGTACTGAAAACACTGAGAAGAAAATTATATGCACATTCATGAATAATGCTTGGAAATACTGCAAATATGTGAAAATCAAAAATGGGTGGACTGTTCCTTTAAACCTCAATAGCAGTGAGAGTAAACTGACACATGAAGCCTGTCTGAATGGACTAGAGAGTCACAACAGAGTCTGTTTTATTTTTGACATTTTTTATCAACCATATTGAACTGCCGTTGTGTATGATGAAATATGATGCATGTAAACAGGTAACTTGCCTTGCTTCAGAATATGTGACATTGGATATTTTTATTGGAGCTTTTTTCAATATTCAAACTAAAGTTGTGATTGGTCACCGCTCATCTGTTTAGAAGGTGCAGAATTGAAGTTTCTTTATAAAATTGAAGTTTTTGTATAAAAAGAAGACAATCCGCACTCTTACCTCGGAGCCTGTCCAACGTAGGCCTGTTTGGGAGAAACATGCTCCAACTGCCTTTGAAGTCCATCAGCCTAGGCTACAAGCAGGAGAAGGCAAGGCTAGTCCTGGAGCTGAGAAACTCAACTGACCCATTTGTGAAGAACAACAAAGCACCTGTTCGAACAGGACGCAAATGGAGGGCAGAAGAGGCTGTTGACCAGGCCATCAGCAGGCTCATGCACAAAGAGATTGTGGGCAGGACACAGTCTGGGAGAGCCGGCCTGGGGTGGGGAGAAGCCCCCAAGTTCTGGTCTAAAGCCACAAGAAAGGAAAGGAAACAACTGGTGATCGAAGAGGTGGTCAGGAGCGAGAAGCAAGAAATGTAATTTCAAATTCTTTGTATGACCAGTGCATGTAAAGAAATTGACAATAAAACCTACTTGACTTGACTTGACAAGAAGATCAGTACAAGATCAAAGCACTCAGTCAGTCGCAGCAAGGCCAATGGACAACCTGGGAAGGAGTGGTCAACAGGACCATCAAGTGGCCCGACATTTGGAAGATGCCTCAAGCAAGGCTTAGCTTTCTTATTAGGGCCACTTATGACACTCTTCCCAGCCCAAGTAATCTGAGCCAGTGGTTTGGCTCAGATGAAAGTTGCCACCTTTGCAACGCCCCAAACCCAAGTTTGCAGCACATCCTGTCCAGTTGCAAGACAGCGCTGGCCCAGGGTAGATATAGGTGGCGGCATGACCAGGTCTTGCGAAAGCTGGCAGAGATCCTCGAGGCACGGAGGCTGGAAGCTGCCAAAGACCATCCATCGAAGTCACGGACCCTGATCCAATTCGTACAGCAAAGGGCGGGAGCTCAGAACATCAGCCAAAGACCAGCACTATTAACACCGGGATGCGACTGGAATCTGAAGGTGGACCTTGACCAGCAGCTCAAGTTTCCACCGGAGATAACTACCACCTCGCTCAGACCAGACGTTATCCTTTGGTCCCCTGCAGCCAAAACAGTGCTCATGGCAGAGCTCACTGTCCCTTGGGAGGGTGGTATGGAAGCTGCCTTCGAAAGGAAGAAGGAGAAGTACACTGAGCTGGTAGCCGAGTGCCGAGAGGCTGATTGGACAGCCAACATCTTTCCTGTGGAGGTGGGCTGCAGGGGGTTTATTGGAACTTCCATCCAGCGCTTTATGAGGAGGATGGGGGTCACCGGCCCAAAACTGAAGAGGGCAGCCAAGGAATTGGCAGAAGAAGCTGAAAGAGCCAGCTTCTGGCTATGGCTGAGAAGGAGGGACAGGTCATGGGGGAAAGAGGGGTCCTAGGGGTAGCTGCAGGGGGCGGCAGGGAGACGTCCCTGCCGTTGCTCCACCACCCTGAGATGTTCCGGGAATAATGGAGCGAAACATCAATGATATGGGGTGGCTCCCGGCTGACGACCCTGCAGCTACCTTACTGGCACCGGCGGAGGTGCGTCAGGCGGAAACGCCATGCAGGTACCCGTATCTGTGCTATCATCTTGCTATTCTGGATCACCAGTGACTACTGCGAACAGGGCAGTTGGCATCCAGGAAAGACTGGAGGGCGGTCAGGGAAGACTGACTGGCAGCAGGAAAGACTGCACCGGGTGTGGACGGGCTAGTTACCCACCCCACAGGTCCTTGTCAAGTGACACAGGACAGCCCTAACTAACTACGAGCACAACAAAGGAAAAACAGCCCGAAGGTCCACCGAGAGGCGGGATGGAAGATGGACCAAACCGGACGGATAACATGGCACGAACTGGAACGGCAATCACTAATGAGCAACGGACCCTGAGAAAATGCAGCTGCGGGTGGTCAAACGTGACTACTCATAGGGGCCTGCGTATCCACCAAGGGAAGGCAAAGTGTGGAGGAACAAGCCAGATGCAATCTTGCACTGCCCGGCAGATGAGACAAGCAGGAGACAGAACCAGGTTGAGCACCACAGTGTTGCTGTTTCCAACATTGCAGACGGCCAGAGGGAAGAAGAGTGCCTTTCCCAGCAGCAGGAGCAGCTACAACAACTAGTGCCTACCCCCCATAATGAGTATCAGGAGGAGACTCGCAGCAGCAAAACCCCAACACCACCAAGGAGGGAGAAGCCTATCCGTAAATCTAAAGTCAGATGGCCCAAAGCCAGTGACAAAGAGGCATGGAGGAGCTTCGACCAAGACTTGCATGTCATCCTTGGAAAATCCCTACTCGGCAGCGTAACCACCAAGCTGAACCTCTTTGGGAACATCATCTACGAAGAAGGCAAGGAAAGGTTTGGAGAAATGACGGGGAGGAAGAACACGCCCAGGGAGCCAGGGAGACGCGAGAGGGAGATTCACAATCTTGTGAAGAATAGGAGGTCTCTCAGGAAGGCCTGGAGGAAGGCGGCGGACAGCGAGAAGGAAGGGCTTAACGCGATCTGGACCCAAATCAGAACTAAACTTGCCACCTTGCGGAGGGCGGAGCGCATTCGAAGACGGAGGAGCAGGAAGGAGAAAGAGAGGACAAAGTTTTTCCAGGACCCCTTCAAGTTCGCCAGAAGCCTCCTTGAGGAGAAAAAGAATGGAAAGTTGGAGGTCACAGCACAGGAGCTGGGAGAGCACATGAAGAACCAGCTAAGCGATCAGGAGAGGAACATCCCTATCGGTTCGCCAGGATACGTGCCCCGCCCTGCTGAGCCTGAATCTCAGTTCGACACAACACCACCAAGGTTGACTGAGATCAGGAAGCTGGTAGAGAAGGCAAGATCTGCATCAGCACCAGGTCCTAATGGCGTACCTTACAGGGTATACAAGAGCTGCCCAATGGTGCTGAAGCTCCTTTGGCAACTGATGCGAGTTGCATGGAAGAATCAAGCTATTCCATCTGAGTGGACTAAAGCCATAACCACCTTCATCCCAAAAGAACAGGACTCAAGCAACATCAGCCAGTTCAGGGGAATTGCCTTACTGAACGTGGAAGGCAAAATGTTCTTCGCAGTGGTGGCAAAGAGAATTACCAACTATCTCTTGGAGAACAAGTATATTGACAACAGTTGCCAAAAAGCGGGCATCCCAGGATTCCCGGGCTGCGTTGAACATTCAGCCATGATTTGGGATCAGATTCAGACAGCCAAGCGGGAGAAGTCTGACCTGCACGTGGTTTGGCTGGATCTGGAAAACGCCTATGGCTCTGTCCCTCACCAACTCATCACCTTTGCCCTAGAATTCTTCCACATCCCAACCTGCATCCAGAGGCTGATTTCCAACTATTTCAGCAGTTTCCAAGTTTGCTACACCACACAGGCAACAACCACCAGCTGGCACCAACTCCAGAAAGGGATTGCAATGGGCTGCTCCGTCTCTCCCATCATCTTCACGGCAGCCTTTGAGGTGATCTTGATTGGCGGGAGGCAGATGGGACGAGGAGTAAAATCACAATCTGGCCAGCGGCTACCACCCCTGCGGAGCTACATGGATGATGTAACCAGCCTCTTACAAACAGCTCCATGTACTGCCAGGCTCTTGAAGAGGTTCGAGGAACTCCTTGGATGGGCCAGGATGCGCATCAAACCATCAAAGTCCCGCAGTCTCTCGATTAGGAAAGGGGCCAGAAACGATCTCATCTCCTTCACAGTGAACGGGGAAAGGATCCCACTCCTGGCTGAGCAACCAGTCCGAAGCTTGGGAAGGCAGTACACGGCCGACCTGTCCGACACCCACATGCCTGCCACCATCATGCAGCAGCTTACAGACGGTCTTGGGAGAATTGATAAGTGCTACCTGCCAGGCAAACTCAAGGTCTGGTGCTATCAGTTCACCCTCTACCAGCGTCTCATGTGGCCCCTGAAGATGTGCGAGATCACCTCGTCCACGGTAGAGAAGATGGATGCCAAAGCCAACAGCTTCGTCCGTAAGTGGCTAGGCTTACCTCGGAGCCTGTCCAACGTAGGCCTGTTTGGGAAAAACATGCTCCAACTGCCTTTGAAGTCCATCAGCCTAGGCTACAAGCAGGAGAAGGCAAGGCTTGTCCTGGAGCTGAGAAACTCAACTGACACATTTGTGAAGAACAACAAAGCACCTGTTCGAACAGGACGCAAATGGAGGGCAGAAGAGGCTGTTGACCAGGCCATCAGCAGGCTCATGCACAAAGAGATTGTGGGCAGGACACAGTCTGGGAGAGCCGGCCTGGGGTGGGGAGAAGCCCCCAAGTTCTGGTCTAAAGCCACAAGAAAGGAAAGGAAACAACTGGTGATCGAAGAGGTGGTCAGGAGCGAAGAAGATCAGTACAAGATCAAAGCACTCAGTCAGTCGCAGCAAGGCCAATGGACAACCTGGGAAGGAGTGGTCAACAGGACCATCAAGTGGCCCGACATTTGGAAGATGCCTCAAGCAAGGCTTAGCTTTCTTATTAGGGCCACTTATGACACTCTTCCCAGCCCAAGTAATCTGAGCCAGTGGTTTGGCTCAGATGAAAGTTGCCACCTTTGCAATGCCCCAAACCCAAGTTTGCAGCACATCCTGTCCAGTTGCAAGACAGCGCTCAGCCAAAACAGTGCTCATGGCAGAGCTCACTGTCCCTTGGGAGGGTGGTATGGAAGCTGCCTTCGAAAGGAAGGAGAAGTACACTGAGCTGGTAGCCGAGTGCCGAGAGGCTGATTGGACAGCCAACATCTTTCCTGTGGAGGTGGGCTGCAGGGGGTTTATTGGAACTTCCATCCAGCGCTTTATGAGGAGGATGGGGGTCACCGGCCCAAAACTGAAGAGGGCAGCCAAGGAATTGGCAGAAGAAGCTGAAAGAGCCAGCTTCTGGCTATGGCTGAGAAGGAGGGACAGGTCATGGGGGAAAGAGGGGTCCTAGGGGTAGCTGCAGGTGGCGGCAGGGAGACGTCCCTGCCGTTGCTCCACCACCCTGAGATGTTCCGGGAATAATGGAGCGAAACATCAATGATATGGGGTGGCTCCCGGCTGACGACCCTGCAGCTACCTTACTGGCACCGGCGGAGGTGCGTCAGGCGGAAACGCCATGCAGGTACCCGTACCTGTGCTATCATCTCTTTTTTTGTGCAAAGCTTTACTTGACTTGCAAGCTTTCAGTCCATAGACCTTCATCAATTTCCAAACGCCAGTAAAAGCCAGTTAGGCTATTCTGTCTTCTAGGTTGGATCTTCCCATGGCACTACGCAAGAAGATTTCATGGCTGTCAGTGCAGAGCAGTACTAGGGCAGTGCTATCACCATTATACTTATAGGACAATTTACATGTGAACATTTTACTTGGCCAAGACATTTTCCTTTCTTTTTAATCTGCAATCCAGCGGTTTTGAACAATTTGAGCCTTTACAACATGCTATCCTTATTATGCTAACTTACATTTCCCTGGTGCTTCTGTACCTCTTTGAAGTCAAAGAATGGAGTGCACATACAGAGATGTGGTATAATGATAAATGTGCTCTTAGTCATTTAAGAATGGACTGGGGAGGATAGAAGAAAATGGGAAATTATAACGTATGAGAGAGAGAGAGAGAGAGAGAGAGAGAGAGAGAGAGAGAGAGAGAGAGAGATAGAGAGAGAGCACAGCATCCAATTTAGTCCATGTTTTCGACATACAGTAGCCCGAACCAAGAATGAAGATATCCACATACTGTACGTTCCAACTACTAAACTACATGTTTAATAAGGGCTTTATGTAACCTTTTACGTGAAGGTCAACAGACCAATGTTATGTCACGTGCAAACACTTCAAAAACCAAACTTTTGTCCAGTGGACATATAGCATGCAGCTACAAACACCTTTTTCATAGACCTCTTTGCAAACAGATGACCTTGATGGAGGTTATGAAACCATTTAAAGGGCCTTTCCAGTAGCAATCCTACACCGATTTACTCCCCGGGTGACACCCTCCCCTCCTCTACTTTCCACCCTTTGAATTCTTGAATTCTTCTCAAGGCCAGCATTTACCACTGACCATAGTATTTGAACCACAACTGGATTGTTCAATTTGACCAAACAATGTAAGTTGTGGTTATGGTGACTTTAGATTCATAAACTGTCTATGTGTAACTGCTTTTGAATGTGATGTTGGATGTGTATGAAAAAAAAAGGGTTAGCCCTTAATCAGTTAAGTTAAATCTTGAGTTATATCTTTCTGATGAAGTAACCCACTATTCTGTCTGGCTATTCAAGTAGGCCTACAGTATGAAGTAATTAAGTATAAAGTAATAAATTAACATGCAAGTGTGTGAAAAAACTTTCAAGGCTTTTCAAGGCCGCCACTATCATTTTGTGCAAAAACTTTTGCTTAGATTTTTTTGTGTGTGCAATAAACAGTGCCAATGTTAAATGCTAATGTTGAATCTCAGTTCTGTACGTAATTTCTGAAAGGCTTTCTTGGAGTGTTTGTGTTCTTGGATTAAATGGATACATAACTTACCTGACCTTTGCATCATGAACCACATAAAGCCTTTTAGCCGTACCCTACCACTCAAGCCATCTCGCTTTATTCTGCAATCAATTAATGGCCCTGGAAAAGCAGGTGTACTTTCATCGCGTTGAAAAGAAAGAGATGATAGAAACAGAAAAAGAAATAAATGGAGTGAAAAATACCTTTTACCATTTTGCCTTTTTAAGATGCACGTGTATTTGCCCCTTCCTGGTCCAATATTTCCCAACCTATGAGCATGGCACAGTCTGAAATACCAGAGTGTCTAAAAGGATATAAGGGTTTTTGTCACATGCATAGAAATACTGATGTATAGCATGCGTTGCAGTTAAGAGTTAGTGTTAGGTGTCTAAGTATATAGAAGAAAACATGAGTGGTTACATAGGGGTGCATAGTGTATGAGTGTTTGTCTGTCTTCAGCAAGTGCACTTCCAACATACTCTATAGCAGTGCACTAGCTGGGACTGCCACCAGTGACTGTCAATTATTCCATTATCCTTAATGAAGAAATCCTGCATTAACTAATTGACATTGGCATGAAATGCAAGGAGAGCATTCAGCATTATAATTAAAACCTGTCCGCTCCCATACTTAATATTTATGTATTCTCGTCTTGTTTGCCATTTCACACCGTTGTTAGAATCTCACCCGAGCGAGCGCACTACTATATGTCCCGAGTCTGAGAGTGGGGCATTTAAGTGTGTTGTAAGGGAGGGGTGGGGGGAGGAAGAGAGAGAAAGAGAGAAAGCAAATTGGATTTAGAGTGCCTTTCCCACTTCAGAGAATTTTGTTCGTCGTGACTGTACAGGGGGAATAAATTGGGTCCAGTGGATGGATCACTGTGTATCTACCACTTAAGGGCCCCATTGGCAGGAGGTTCCATGGAGGATAAGACCATTCACTATGTGGATCACTTATCCAGTCAACAGGAAAAAGCCATCCGACACCGGCAGTGTCTCCGCAGCATACAGTACAGCGCCGCGGTGATGAGTGTCCTCCCCCAGTGGGGAACACATATATAAATTGATTGCATATTCACAACATACCCTGTGTATGGTTGCGGTGTGAGAGATCTTGTGACTGATTAAGCTTTTTTTTAAAACATACCCGCAGCAGGTTGTGAGGAGCCCTTTTGTCTGAAAGCCTGTAGTGGTGGCACCACCTTACAGAGTCGACTGGCTGGCTTGGGCATGCCCCCACTTGGCACTGCAGGGTGCCCTGCATGGCAACAGGCAAAAGGCTTTTGATGTACAGAGCAGTCGCCAGAATCAAGCCATCAAGACGACACAGTGTGTCAGAATATATCACATGACATACAGACACACGAAGAAGGAGCTGCTACGCAGAGCATCCATGTGCTAAAAATGTCACAGAATTTGCCTTGGGACGTCTTCACCCCAGCAGTGTACCTCCCAGTACACACACACACACACACACACACACACACACACACACACACACACACACACACACACACACACACACACACACACACACACACAGAGAGTACATTTCCCGGTGTTAATTCAACACTTAAAGAGTTCATTTGAGTCCAAATGATGTCAAATCAACTCTCTAAGTGTTAAATGAGCACTGCAGAATTTACTGTGCAGGCACACACAGAGACACACACAGACACACACAGAGACACACACACACACACACATACGCACGCACACACACACACACACACACATACATACATACATACACTTCTCACACACTCCCCTTTCACTAAATCCCCTCCCTCCTTACCACTCTGTACGTCGACACACAAAACCACACTTTTCTCCCTCCCTGGATCCAGCCAGCGTCAGGAGGGAGGGAGAAGGCAGGAGCCTCAGTGGCTAATGGCTATATGCCTGGCTCCTATATATATATATATATATATATATATATATATATATATATATATATATACAGTGCGTGTGCGCGCGTGTGTGTGTGTGTGTGTGTGTGTGGCTGGCTCCTTATGCATAATGGGGGAGAGACAGGTCCCTACTCCCCAGAGCACCTCTACTCTCAGGGCCGTCGCTAGGCATAAGCAGAGTGCGCAGAGTGCTTAGGGCACCACCAACCACTTTGCCCCTAAAATTGGGCCCTCTTCAATCGTAATTGACTAAAAAACATCATGAAAAAATGTTGAAATACAGTTTGTATATTAGTTACTAGATTAACAAACACATTACCAGATTCTTAGTAATATGATTATGATTATGATTATGCTTATTATTATTAGTTAATTATGAGGGGAGGGGGGGGTCTCCTGGCCAGTTATGCTTAGGCCCTTAAGATCCTTAGCAGCGGCCTTCCTGCTCTGAGCGATGTGCTGTGAATTACATATCGCCACTTTAACACTTCAGCCTGCATAGGCAGCAGGCCGAGGGGGGGCGGGGGCCTCTTTTTGACAGGGTCTCTGAGTCCATCTCCGTTCTCCTGGTATTTCCCACAATGAGAATGGGGTCAATTTTTACACTGCTACCTACCTGTCATACTGGAAGATGGGCACCGTGGACCGTCACAAACTTCAAGTGAAATTGCAAAAGGGGGGTCTGAATACATATAGGCCACTTTAGCTGCTCGACGGTCATGGATGCTATAGCAGGTGAGCCGACTTCATTGCTTGAAACATTGCAATGGCTACGTAAATAGGTGTTTGCTATACATTACTTTTGTCTGAGGAGACTTTGTGTCTTGCCCCGGATTGAGGGAGTTGAAACTGACACACACACGCATACGTGCACTTGCGCATGCACACACGCCCACGTGCATGCGCACGCACACACACACATACAAACACACACTCTCTCTCACACACACACACACACACACACACACACACACACACACACACACACACACACACACACACACACACACACACACACACACACACACACACACACACACAGACACCATCCTCTTCACCACCATCATGGTCATAGCAGCAGAAACACACTCGCGCGCACACACACACACACACACACACACACACACACACACACACACACACACACACACACACCGTCCCCCTTCACCACCATGGTTATAGCAGAAAGCACACATTATGAGATGGATAACGTTTTTTTCCTTCCTCTTCACAGCTACGGACAGACAGCTCACCGATGGGAATTCCTGTTCATTTGGAACATTTCACCCCCAGCATTTCCACCATCACATTCACATGAGGGACTCAGGCCATTTGATATATCACACCTAATAGACACAGAAAGCCCAGTGGGATGCGCGCGCCATATTGTGAATTTTATTCTATTTTATTCCGCGTCTTCCCTCTCTCTCACCTCTCGTGCTAGTAGAGGCACAGCCATATGGAGGAAGTGTCACCACCAAACAATGCATGAGAAACGAAGAAGCACAATAACAAAAAAAGTGTGACTATAACAAAACAATGCAACTTTTTAAAAGATAAACTCTAGCAACTCCTCTGTCTTTACACAAGCCTCCTGACCTGAAGTTAATGAGAGTGTCTCTAAAGGTCGCACAATTCAACTGAGGGCGCGAGACCCGAAGCCAAGGGGTAGTCTGTGGAATTATTAAATGTCAGTCCTGCTACAATAAATCTAGCGGCTATTCCTAACAGTACACAGTGCCAACCTGACCCAACCCAAGGAGGAGGATTATTCCCCAGCTGAAATTTGCATTCTGCTTCGGGATCTCAGATTTTATTATTATAATAGCATAATTCATTTATCATGCTGCTATCATGTTGCTATGCAATGCTCCTCTTGGGTCCGTGAGCTTTCAAAACGCATGTCGCCGCTAACGGTGATTGGAAGACTGCTTTTCTATCCTCCGAAATGAATAGGTCAGTTGCAACTGATCTAGCACGGTGACGAGACGACACTTGGTGGCATAAGTGTCATGTGTCGTGATGGAGTGGCCCCATAGTGTGCACCAGTTTGCATGATAAATCGTATTTATTTAATGGTTTGTTCTGTCACCCCAACTCAAGTGACCTAATCATGTGGACACTTATTGACAACAAGGGTGCAAACAAGGGGCTGGTTTAAAGATCGGCATTATTAGCCATTCCATCACCGTGGGAGCGAGGCAACTGATGGACATTGGGTCTTGGTCTGCATTGTCATGGTAACTAGCAAAACAAATGGAAATTTACTATGCACGTTGCTGTGCCACGCTAGGTAATGTACCATTCTCTGGTCATCCATAAAAGTTACAAGAGAATAATATCACAAACACAGACTAAATGAAAAAAGCTTTAAGAGCAGCTAAAGTGTTTGTGAAATTCATTTGGCGTGGGTTTTTTTGTACAAACAGAGCTGCTTTTCTATTATTGTCATTAGCTCCAGTCATTATTCAAGACTTTCAGCTTTTAGTAGGTGATCATCACCTCCTTCTGATGATCTGCTAATAAAGGTATGATTGTAAATAGCCACTGATTAGATTAGATAAAATTTTACTATTGAAAGCGTATGACAAATAAATATCCTTGTATCTTGTATACTGTACAGGGTTACACAATGTAGTTTATCATAATCATTAGTGAAAATGGTGAAAGATGCATGTACAGATTAACTAGGCCTACATTTACAGATTAAATGCACTATATACTACATACTATGCATATGCGCTATATACGGGTTGGAAGGAGAGCACTCAGAAGTGAAAGGTTCACAGCATATGAAGCCCTGATGTCGTTACAGTATGTGCGAGATGGAGATGCTCTTCTACCCTTCCCTACACCCCCAATCCCTACACACTTTCTCTCTCTACTCTCTACACTGATAGATCAACACTCTCCTGCTGTGTGTGGTGTGTATGTGTGTCAGGGATGGAAATAAGCACCCGTCCACCTGCCAATGACGGGTGAATTTGGTCTTTGGCAGGTGAAATATGTCAACTCACCCGTCACCTTGATGGGTGATTTTTTTTCTACAGGCGCCCGGGATAATGGTAAATTATACGCA
Source organism: Engraulis encrasicolus (assembly GCF_034702125.1). Classification (NCBI taxonomy): domain Eukaryota; kingdom Metazoa; phylum Chordata; class Actinopteri; order Clupeiformes; family Engraulidae; genus Engraulis; species Engraulis encrasicolus. The sequence goes on from NC_085860.1 coordinate 12,625,823, forward strand.
GCATCCAATATCAAAGGTTTAAGCAAATTGGTAAAGAGTAATTGGCTCCCAATAACTGAATTTCTGACCTCTGAAACAAAATTATTGATCAGAAAATGATCTTACCTGGCATTATAATGTTTGTAATGGTTGAAAATGAACTGGTAAAAATGGTGACTGGTAAAAATTGTGAGTGACTGGTAGATTTTAGAATCTACCTGCCACAGTGACTGGTTTGGAAAATGTTTAAGTTCCACCCCTGGTGTGTGTGTGTGTGTGTGTGTGTGTGTGTGTGTGTGTGTGTGTGTGTGCGTGTGCGTGTGCGTGTATGTGTATGTGCATACACGTTTTCAGTCTTGGTAGATGGTAGACCCCATAATGTAGGCTACTTATTACGTAGTCATCAGCCAAAATGCAGAAACACATCCCTAGGTCCTATGTGCCATTTTATTGCTTGTTGCTGTATGCCCATTGACTGTGCCAACGAGTCATCCTTTTTAAGAAAAAAAGTTGATTTGACCTCATGGAAAACAATTATTCTTCTTACCTGAACCTGTCCTGTCTCTCTGCCTGTTTGATACAGCATCCGTGGTGAATATAATTAGATAATTGAATTCTATGTGAATTGATGGATTCCAGTGAAGTGGAAGCCTGTATCCTGAAATTGCTTTTGTCTAGGTGAACTTTGTTGCCGACCAAAACTAATTAATGATCCAAAAGGAAATAGTCTGAGAGCTATGGGGAGAAGACAATAACCCAAGAGGGACCCACTAGTGAAATTGAATTAAATTAAAGTAAATTGAATGAAGAAACTTCCGTAACCTCATAGGGCCAATTAGTTTATTTGTATTTGCCTTTCCCTTATTGCTGTGCAGCTTATTCCCTTAGCTATAATAGATTCTCATCAAGACAGTAGAGTAACTGGATCTGACAACTCTTCAAACTTGGGAATGTCACATCAAGTCAACAAATTATTTGGGTTTGGGTTTGGGGTAGGATATCACTGATGTTCTTTGAATACAGCTTAAACATGTCTGTTAATAACGAAACTTAATTAGAATGTTCATCTAAGCACACGGAGATTGGCACAGCCTAATCCTTGATGAAAGGCATGTTTGTGTCTCTGCAAACAAACAATGATTTCACAGTTTTGTTTGGATTCTTAATGTGACCTTTTGTTACCATAAAAACCCAAAGAAAAGCACGCAGGAAACCGATTGTGCTGACACAGTACAAATATTCTTTTTATTGGATATGCGAATAGTTTCTTAAAATTTGGTTATAAAATGATTTTCTTTAATATTTTCTCTTTCTTTTTCTTATGTAAAAATCAAGTGCAAGTTGGACAAGGCTTTAACGGGCACACACAATTGACACAGGCTGGAGAGCATAAACAACCAAAGAAAAAGGGGGGTTCCCACTCACTGGTTACACACTAGTATTAAGGAGGGTTACACAAACTCCTCAGTTCACACCAAAACGTTTCACCACTGCAAACCGGGTAATTCAGTAGTTCACACCAAGCTGACTCAAGTCAGATAAATGTATACACTCAGGGGATTCAACCCACTACACTCTATGTATTTAATAATGTTGACACTCGCCAGTGAGGAGTTCCCCCAAAAGAAACACAACAAACCCGGCTGTTATGCTCCCCACTCACACACAGTATTGCACAGACCCGTGGCACTCAATGGAAATGGTTTACAAAATAAAACGTGACAAACATAAACGCACAAAACGGTAATAAAACACTCAGCAAAACAGTGGCTATTGACACGGCTCTCTGTTGGTGCCGGTCCTAAAACACAACAAAAACTCTATGAATGGAATGCACAATGTGCAGCGTGTAAACCAGCAAAGTAAGGCAGACACATTCAAATATTACAGGCTTGTAGCCTACCTGTTGTACGATGCACGAGGCAAACGCTTCTGTTCAAGGCCCCTCTTCCCCGTTGGTGCGGCTCGCACCTACAATGCCACACAGCATAGGCAACGTTTATAATTCAGTACAACACAAGGCAGAGGTAGCGGAGGTAATATGGAGCGAGAGTGTGTGTGTGTGTGTGTGTGTGTGTGTGTGTGTGTGTGTGTGTGTGTGTGTGTGTGTGTGTGCCGTGTGCTAACAGGTGCAAATGCTCATACCTGGCCACGCTTCTCTCAAGGCACACGGCTGGCGTCTGTCTGGCTTCCCTCGGATGCCCACTACTGCTAAAACAATTACTAGCGTCAGTATCATACACAAACCCAGCAACATAACCCTCTCAATTAAGACACGCAGCCTACTCACCAAGATGCCGGCAGGCTTAGTACTGATACTTCGGATTGCGACTGGAACAAACGTCAGTGCTTTCAGTATTTTGATACTTCGAATTGCGACTGGAACAAACTTCGGAATTTTACGAACAGAATTCAAGGCAGCGTTTTACTTGGCGTGCCAACAACCGTGTGCCCTGGTACCAACTGCGACTCAGGTGCTAACGAGATCAAACGATAGTTTGCCACTGGTGCGAGACTTCATAACTTCGCTCAGCCGGACATCAAAGTAAAAGTCCACCCCTCCTCCCACTTAAGGCTACAACAACCCGCGGGTTACATTAAAATAACAGAAACACAGTCGTCTATGCCTGGACGGTTTTCAACTCAAAGATGAGTGCACTTAACAATGCAAATGTGTGCACTTATGGCTAATACACATGTACCTTGGCAATATACCAGGTAATGAGAAAAGAGCAGAAAATCAAATCAGTGAATACTGTGAAAATAAAGAAGTCATGAACTGCAATTAAGCACAACAGTAAACAGCACAAGAGTAAACAAATGGTGGTTTTGGTGATTGGTGTGGAACACCAAAACCCTCAAGGTGATACATCATGGTACAGATTTTTGAGCAATGTTGCTTGGTAACAACGGGATTGGCTCATTATTTTCTGATGGAATGAGTTTATATGAAACTCAATCATGTATTTATTTTATATACATGAACTGAAGATCAAATAAAATCATTCATTCATTCACACCTGGGTGTAGTTTGGTACCTGAAACATGCAATGACATTAAATCAAGGAAATAGTAAAATAATGCATATCAAATACAATAAATGGCAGTATTGTGTTGTTTGTATTGTGTTAATAGTGTAAAGACACTGATATTTTGACATGACACCACACCATTTTTTTGTTCAATTCACTGAGTCAACTGTTTAGATACTTATAAAACTTTTAAACATTGGCTTTTGATTACATTTTAGTTACATCACTTGTTTGTGTGTACAATATATTTTTTTTAGTAAAAAATATCACCCAACAACCGCTGAGTAGCCCCTGCACACAAAGTACACACACTGTTTATTTTAGTTCTCATCTTCTCTTCTTTGACACGCTCTTGGCTAATGAAAAACTCAAAGGATAAGAGAGAGACAGCACCCAGAGCATAAACACATTGCATAATAGACACTTTCTCCAAATGCTAACAGCCTCTGAAAAGGTCTTACCATTTCAGTGATTCGCCCTGCCTAAGCATGGATGAAATCCCAGAGAGGGAAAGCAACTTCTCATCTCCACCCTGGCACTGTTTATGGCTCTTATATGATCGCCATTCTCACTCCAACTTCAGAGCCTCTTCCAAAAAACGTCATATATTTTAAAAAAAGAACTTGTGCCATAGACAAAGACAGTTTATAATCTGTGACACTTTCATAAAGTGTCAGTAATGAGTCTCCATGTTGGATGTTTATCAACAGAAAATAGTTTATTTTATTGTAATTGTATTGAGGGTAGATGTCCGCATATATAGGAAAATAATCTTTCCATTGTATCTACATGGTGCACAGTGTTGTTAGTTAATGTAGGATTACAGTTAGTGTTAAATATGTATGGTGTTCTACAGTTTGTTAAATATGTTGAAATATTATTGTAAAATATGTAGACTATTAAAAACTATCAACTATTATCAGAACTGCAAAGCATGTTCTGGAAAATGATGAGCATCATCCTCCTCCTGGCAACCAGAGACTAACAGCATCACAGATTCAAAACCTTTTCACACCTTCAACAGCTGCCACAGCAGTCAGCAGCACTGGATACAGAAGGTGATGATGTTGGCTTCAAATAGCTGAGAAAAAAGGAGCAGTTTCATTTTTAAATATCACAGTATGCTCACTGTGAGTTGGTAATATGATGAAACTTTATTCCAATGTTACATTTTTGTAAAACGATTCAAACTGTAATCATGCTTGAAATTTTGACTACTACAGAGATTCCTAATGTGCCATATTGGCAGAAAACCTTTTCAAGTACTAGCCTACATTATCGGCCTAAATCCATCTCTATGGTTACTTCAAGCACAAAAATTCATATTTTTTTGTTCTCTGTGCTCTCTGCAATTCTCTGTCACATTCTCGGGCTCTTTTGAGTGTCTTCTTGGATGTTGAAGATGTTAAAATAAGACAAAATCACAAGACATTACAATGTATTAATAGAACCATAATTTAACAAATTACCCAGATACTGATTTCATCATCCACACTATTACGCAGCCACTGGGACTCAAAAAGGAAAGCAAAAATTAGATCATTTAGTCCATCACCTCTTTTCAACTCTATGAAACACCTGTTTCTACTGTACTCAATACCAAGCTCTTCAACCTTTCCCTGAACACTTGCTGATAAGTACAATATGCTACAGGAAGAAGCATCATTGGTGTCTGATCTACTGTAGACGGTGTGTTGATGCTGTATGTTTTCATAGCTTCATGGGGAGATGTGCCACCACAGGGGGACGAGTTTGCCTAGTTAACACCAGACTATGTCACAAGTGAGAGGCTCTGGAGGAATATGAAGTTGTGGTGGGTGTAGTTTACGTTTCCCAATGGCTGTTAATTGGCGGTTATTAATTCACAATTTGGCATGTACATAGACCATAGCCAATCCTGTCAGTTGGATCTTATCAAACTACAAGCTTCCGTTTGTCAAGTAGTTTGCGTCATCTCCTTTGCCTCTCTGGGGTGAATTTCTTGAAACCAAAGTTGCTTACTACATTAGCTACTTCGTTGCTCTGAATGCATTTTCCCATTGGCAACTACCGAAGTTGCTAACAGGCTAACAACTTCCCTTTTGAGAAACTGACCCCTGATTGGCTCCCTCACTCAGGCTTCCTCGCTTAGGGCAGGTGCAATGCTGTCTTGTGGGTCGGAACGATTGTGCAAGGCAGCATAGAATTTCGCAGGCTAGGGATGAGTGGGTGGGTGGGGAGGTGGTTGGGGGTGTTGTCTCCCGGGAAAGTGCATTTGTACTGATCTTATATACAGCACGAGATCATACTGCATTTATGTGTTTTTAAGAACACCATGAAGGAGATGGTTCATCTCAAAATGATTATCTGTGAATTCTGCTAGAAATTGAATTTCATTTGGATGTTGGTGGTTTTTCCTTCCCCTATTAAAATACACACTGAGGAGGGCTGAGAAGTGTTTGAAGGGAATCAGATTTCATCCCTGCTGTTTCAATTTAATAGGCACACCACACCACAGCCGCTGCTGAGAAATTTGCCACTTACTGACCTTTATCTGCAGATGTGAATGCTAAACCCATTGGACGGAACAATTGCACATAGGGCCCTAGGGCAAGATACTTTGTAGGGCCCCCCCAGACGATCTGCTAAGGTCACAACAGAGCCCCCCACCAACAATAAGGTACTGAGCCCTCAGCCCAGGGAAAATGCCCTGCTTGACCTCCCCTCCGACCTTGAGCTAAACCCTTTGGGCTAGTGCAGTTGCCCCTCCTGTCTCTGGAGAGGGACAAGAAAAGACACATGGCTATTTACTAAGGGACGGAAGAATGACACAGGTGGTTCATGTTAGTGTAAAGGCTTAGGGAGAATTTCAACATGCTGTTGTATTGCTCAAGTTGGCAGAGACTGTCCAAAGTCAGTGACACAGTTTGTGCAAGCTATATAGGTTTCGGTCTGACAGCTATTATAGGGACAGAACTTTAAACTGTTTGTAGCTTCTTCATATGCTTGACATATCATTAAGCTACACAAGATCAGGAAGCCTCCATAATACACCATTGCAATTAACAAATGTGACTTAAAAACTGTGAAAACTGGGCTACCTCTCTTCGACTGGACCCAGGGATGACCGGAGCACTCAGCATATGTTCAAAACTTTTTTATTTGGGTGCTCAAGGTGACTGACATTTCATTGCACCTGTGTCTTCCTGAGAGTCAGAGCAGGTGTGTCAAAACAAAGTTGTATGGTCATCCCTGGGTCTAGACCAGGTTTCAGGAACCTTTTTCATTTGAAAGGCCACTTAAAATTTGATTAAGTCCTCCAAGGGCCATACTACGAACACAAATCAGGATTTCCCACTGCACTTTAGGCGGCCACCTTTACAACAGATCCCACCTTCACTAGGTCCCCTGAAAATATAACTTAATTGTATTGCAAATGTAATTTCTAAGATTGCGTTACAAAACAAGTCCTATTTTATGTGAAACGGGATAACATTAAAATTATTCGGGCTGGAAAAGACAGCCCCAGAGGCCATTAACGCCCCCTGGCCATAAGTCTAGACGAAGAGAAGTCGCCCACTTTCTTTTGATTCTACTGTCCTCAACTGTGAGCACCAACAAGGCTGAATCGCAGACATCCTTCCTTCAAGTGACTAAAAACTGGTTGTCAGCCGCAGACTTTAATGAAACGAGGTATTTAATGACAGTTTTAAGGAAGAGTGTAGCCTATATGATGGACTGCCATCTAAACTCGTCAGGCCACAGCTTACTGCCTCTCCTTTTGATGTGCATTGCAAGACTTATGATTACTGTCAGGTGCCATGAAATGCGAATAAGTAAGGATTATAGATAACCTAATGATTATGACAAAGATTCACAGCCACAGGTGATTTAACACGCACAAAACACATTTGAAATAGTATATTAAATCATAACTGATAGAGCACCCTGCATACCCTATTTTGCCATTAAGGAAAAGTGTTGTTTAGTGTCATGTCACAGTGGTGTCTGAATATTCAAATTTGATTGGAAATTATTTTCAGAGTCTATGATGCAAGTAATTTACGAGATGCGTATAGGCACATATCAAATCACTGGGTTGAATTCAATTTATCTGGGTTATATTACTCAGAATAATTTATTCCTTTGTTTTGTTCCTCCACATATATTTGCATATTTAGACGATGTTGCTGTTTCTCCACGAGAGAGAGAGAGACTGCTTGTGTGATTTCTCATCCCCATCTCGCATCTGCTTTCCTTTTCTCTACCTTTTTCATCTGCAGAAATGGCATTTTTTCCCCCAACTGACTGACAGCTGTTTGTTTAGTTTCATTTATTTGTTTAATTATTCACATTTTTCTGCAAAAAAAAATGAAAAAGCCTAATTATACAGCTCACAGTTTTAGGTTGGGATTTGATTGTCTCATTGTCACCGGCAGAAACCTGGGTTCCCTGGCCACCTCCAGGTTGCAGTAAGAGCCTGTGTCTAATGAGGCTTAGCTATTATGTAGGCCAAATTGCACTGCTCAGCACCGGAGACAACGGGGACAGGCTTTGGCAGGATCGTTGTATAATTACAGTCTTGCAGTGGCACTCTGAGTCTGCCAGACTACCCACTGACTCAGTCCATATAGGCAGAACGTAAAGTCATGAAGCCCATATTCTTTTCATACTATGTTCACACACTACAGGACACTAAACCAACACTCTGATTTTTTTTCTATTAATCGTTGTCTCATTATGTAGAACTTCATGTCACACTTACCAGCTGCTGTGCTTTACACACATACAACATGACAGCAACCTCGACTATACATGAGTGTAGTGCTCTTATGTGCTCTGCTTACACTAACTTGCAGTGGGCACATGCAAACCATTAATTATCATCATGCTAATTTGATATACTGTATGAAGCGTGAAGTGGGGAGTCAGTGGACCCTATACCCATAAGAGGCAGAATATCAGACTTAGTTAAAGTATTGGGAGACAGAATAGCAGACTTAGTTACAGTATTGGGAGACAGAATAGCATGCCTCATGGTTACAGTATTGGGAGACAGAATAGCATGCCTCATGGTTACAGTATTGGGAGACAGAATAGCATGCCTCATGGTTACAGTATTGGGAGTATGCTCTGCTTACACTAACTTGCAGTGTACACATGTAAACCATTAAGAGGTTAATATAGTCACCTTAAACTTCCACACCACTCTCCAATAACTGAGGTATAACTGGTTAGGAGCCGTCTTTAAGACCCTTGTAGTTGGCCTTGCAGCTGACCGTTCACAAACCTGACTTACATGTCGCGATTTGTGTTACGAAATTGAACTTGTAGTTAATATTACTATATTGAGTTTTTTTCCCATTCATATATTTTAATATATATAATATTTTAATATTTATGCAATCATGGCAAATGCTTCATAAAATATTAAAAATGTAGTTGGTTAATTTATATATATATATTGGTTGTATTAATGTTACAGTCATACCACAGGACATTTGACTGATAAACCTTTACATAAATCTGAACAAAAATGTTTTTTTCTCATCTAAAAGAATAACATGAAACATGCTGTACCACATCTTTCATTTTCATTTGTGAAAAATATCAATTTTGTAGGTTTTTAACTAATGTTACGTAAAAATAGGGCGTCATGTCAACCACCCATATACAGCTCATGGATGATATGTGCAAATATGTGGTGAAGGTTCAGCACAACATTTTCCTTATCAGGCACAGGTGTGTTGTTGTAGTGTTTACACTGTGGTAATATATACTCCAAAGTGTTCCAAAATAAGTAAATTAGCCTGCTCTGCCATTAATTTGGAGTAATTAAGCTCTGCATGACATCTTGTGGAAAGTCAAAAAGACCTTTGACCAATGGGTAGACACGTCATTAGACTGTTTTTATGAGATGTGCTTTACTATTTGTTTACTAGGAAATTATGTCTTGATACTTGGTACCCTGTAAGTAAACACAGCTCAGTTTAAAAACAAATGCACTGTTAATTCAACACTTAGAGGGTCAATTTAACATCTTCTTACATACAGCATTGTTGGTCCAAGAGGACTCTCTAAGACTTGAATTAACACTGTATTTTGTACTGTGTGAATGTACATGTGTTGCGTTTCTTCCGCCGTCTTTGCTGGAATACAAGAACGGACTCTTACGTTGCCCCAATACTGTAACCAGGCCTGCTATTCTGCCTCTTCCGGGTATGAGGAAGTAAGGGTCCACTGACTCCCCACTTTACGCTCCATACAGTATATCAAATTAACATGATGATAATTAAGTGTGTTACGGCCTTAAACGTCAACCACCCATATATGTGGTTTATGTTTGTAAACATTCCTGTTCGCAGACTTTATTTTCAGTTTTCATGTGACTTTGCTAGTCCTCCACCCATTTTTTTAGACGGATGTGCATGTTTTTTCTTTATCTTATTAGGCCTACACTAAATGCACTTGTGCAAATTTTGATTTTAGTTCCAAAAAAATCACATTAAGTCAAGTCTTAAATTCACATTAAGTTTGACATATAACAAAGTACTTTATAACACTAATGGTTGTTCGAAAATAACACAACTTAAATAGGCTACTTTCATTGTATGTTGAAAGTTCAATAATGCTTAATGAGTGCATAAGTGTACTTCTTTTTGACCTGGGGACACCACATGTTCCTGCTATGCAGGCTGCATTCTGTCCCAAGCTGTGGGTCAGGGAAAGTCTAGCCAGTCTTCTCAGTAACTGCCTATGGCATGCACTTCAGCCTGAGCTACAGACCTTTGAAATAGTCTTGCAGCGGGAACAGCTTGCTGACATTTTTAGCTGAATCATTCACTTTTTTATACTGCACAGGGACCGAATTGGATTCGTTAAGGTTTAGCTAATATGAAAATGTTAGCCCAGTTTGGTGGTAATTGTCAGAAAGCTAGTATATTAGTAATATGAATAAAATGAGGCCTTACATCTTTAGTCTTCCCTGTACAAGGGGGATTATTGCAACTCATGATTGAGACTCATGATTATGTGAAAGGTGCAGTTCTGCAGTAGCTGGTTTTCAAGAAACCATCTGCAAATGCCCCCATATTTAAAATGTAAAATGGCCTACATGCTACTTAGGCACCATGGCCATGTGATTTTAAAGGTAACAAAAGGCTCATAAGTAATATACTGAGACATAAAATAGTTAATAAATCTGTGATGTAAAGCAGAGTTGACTCTAAGATCAAACCATTAATTACCCCAAGGATGCTCAGTTCTAAAGCATTATGCATATTGACTGAAAAAAATGTTCCGTTCATAATTTCTCTCTCTAGGTCGTCCTCAGACGAGCCATCCATCGTTGCTTCCAGTCATCCCGATTCTCCATACATCTTTTCAGTTTGCTGCTCTGGGCTCCTGCGTCCTTCTTGAGTATGTCCAGTTGTCCACATATGTTAGTGTGGGATGTCCTCTTAACCGGCACCCACGGGATGGTTCCCATAGCACCAGTTCTCTGGCTGGCAGTTCTGGGTGCCTTTGGCAATGTCCTTTCATAGCTCAGTTGTTCAGTAATGTCAGTCATAATGTAATATAATTTTAAAATTAGGAAGGGGGAAGGCAGTGATCGAGTGACCATCATTAGGGTTGTGGGTGTTTTCTGACTGTCATGCCAACGAGCCTGGCTCTTTGGTGTAGCGGTCATAGCCCCAGTTTACTACCCCAGAAGGTCTGAATTTGAGTCCTGGCTGGGAAACTCTACTCCCCTTCGCTACAATTACATGACAGTTGGTAGACGCGTAATGTAATGTAATGTAATGTAATGTAGAACAGGAACGCTCAACAATATACGTCGTCTGCTACTATGAATAGTGATTATCTGCCTTGTCTGTGCATATCATACTCTTACAAGCTAATTGTTGACCAAAAAATGTTATGGGTTCCATTTATCATTTATGCTCTCTCTCTCTCTCTCTCTCTCTCTCTCTCTCTCTCTCTCTCTCTCTCTCTCCACCATACGGTATGCATGTGTGTTAATGTGCATTGATAGAGATGATGACATCTTTTTCATGAAGGCATGTTGGCTCCAGGTCCTGTGAGGTTCCAGCTGACTTGACATCAGTGGCTATCTCGTGAGCAATGGAAAGTTCTCCAGAGAACTTTAATTCTCCTTTAATTTACTGTCCATAGCCATGAGGTATTGGTTTCTTCTGTCATTGCTGAGTAACCAAGCACTAAAAAAATTGGCCTGTTTTGTCGACTAGAAAAGTGTTTGACTAAACAGAAAACAATGACAAGTGCTACAGCATGAACAAAAAGGGGTAGTTGATGCAAATAATTTAACCTGGTGGCAGTGGCACCAGTACCACATATGAATTAAATCAAGCAACACTCAAAATCTTTGTTTGTTGTTTGACATGTTTCTAGAATCAGGGCAATACAACATTGTGATTGTGGATTGCTCATTGCTTAGAAACTATGGCTTATTACAGTACTAAGCTGTAAAAAAGTTATTACAACCGGTATACCTCAGTCATTCACATTGACTACTATGACTGATTGTTCATACATCACACAACCACAGGAATAATGGTCTTTTTTCAATGAATATGCAAAAAACAACTTTTTTATATCCTATTTTTCCTCTAACAAGTGACTGCCCTTTCTTACCCCAGAAAAATCGTACCCAGGGAAATGTCAGGGTGCCAACAAGAAAAATAATGAAAAGGAAAAAAATATTTTTTTTACAGCACTGAGTGACAACCAGATCAGTGGAATGGTAATTGTACCCTTACGCAACACTCCCGGTGGCCAACCCATCGTGCCACACAATATCCTGACAGCCTTCTCTGCCAAGAACAGTTTTGAAGTCTTGTATGAGTGCTATGTGGGAGCCCAAGACCCTCAGCTACAATCACATGCTGTAGCAACAACCCAGGCTAGGGCTGGACTGTGACCAACAAAATGGCCTGGACAAAAAAAATATGAAAACGAAAACCCTAACAGCAATGGCCCCTGAGGACCGCCAGCCCCGTTTACCAGATTACCAGTCTATGGCTGCTGGCTACACAGACTGGTCTTGTTTTGGTTGGTTTTGGTGGAGTCCAACAGCCCTTCGTTATGATATAGCTTACCTCTGTTTGGACATGCCGAAGAGCCTGCGGACGTGATTTTTTTCAAATTCTGAAAATCATAGGCCTATCATACAGTATGTTTGTGGCTTCAATTAATTTTAAAGTAGCCAATATTGCCAACAGTTCTCTCACCATAATTTAATGATTAACTTCAAATGTTCTGCACATGTCTCCCACTGATATATCGGGAAACATTTATCCACTCCAGAGATGGATAATCCAGGGTTATTTGTTTTCATAATTAATTCTTGGCTGATATTGTCATCAGATGTCTGGCCAAGAGTAATTAGTTTGCCAAAGCCATCACAGGTAAAACTTATTAAATCATGAAATGGTGAAATGTTTTTGCAACATCCTCGTTTGAACGTTTGAAGCCATATGGTGTTGTTGGGGAGAGATCATCACTCTCATCATTCACACCAATTTAGGGAAGTTGTAATTTTTATACCTGCGATCATCAGATGCACAACCAACTTTTATTTTCACATTCTTTTTCCAAGGTATTGGCATTAATATTTCCAAATATTATTATTTTGCTTAAAATGGGTTCTTATGGAGTGGGCCCTGGACAGACTCATCTGAAGGGGCCCTCAATCTATGTTTAGCCAGTCCACCAGGCTAAGCCAAAATCATCACCAGTCCACCAGGCAAATGCCCTGCCATATGGACAATCCAGCCATGCCCCAACCCAATAGAGATCCAATACATCTCTCCCTGACCCCTCCAGTCAGCTTCCCTGTGTACAGTACAGTAAATGTAAACATGTAGCCTACAGTAAATATTCTCAGAATGAATCTTGAGTGATAAAGTATCATGAGACTTTCAAAAGAGATCATAGAATAACACACATTCAATACTTACTATGTCAAATCCAAAAAGGTGAACTCAAAAGGACTGAATTCTTCTTCTTTGATGGTAGTGGCAGCCTTTGCCATTATGTCCAATATACAAGCCGTGCAGTAAGTGCAAACTCGAGGGACTTGACCACATTTTGTACTCTGTGGAGCCTCTCAATTTGCTGCTATGCTGTTTAGACAACAGAGGAGCCGCGCGGGCAGCCGTCCAAGGGGATCCTTTGACCAGGCACTACCTGACACTCTTCGTTTTACAGCACACCCAGACAGCGCTAGACTAGATCTCAGGCATCAGACAAAATGGCTTTGTTCCTCGCACAAAAAGTCTTCAGCACTCAGACGGGCCCCGATGAAGTGACCTCAGACAAATGAATGTCAGCCAACATGCCCACAAACAAAATGTCCCAGATTTGCAGACTTAAAAGTCACATTGTGGGATAAGGAACTGGAGCACCGCTTGCACAGCTGTAAAACAAGCCATCAGTCACAGAAAAAAACAGGACTTTAGACATACAGTAGCAATGCTGGAAAAAAAAACAGCCAAAGCAGGTTCCAAGCCTTAGAGAAAATATTCTTTAGATGTAAAAGAAGACACAGTAGGCCTACATCTTGTAGTGATGATTCAACATTTATAGTTGGAAAAAACACTACAAGTGTTACATTCAACTTTGTGATGTTGAAGTAATTGCAAAATTTAGGGAGAAGTTCCATTCATTATCCGAATACCATGGTGGTAATGATGAGCGAAAAGAGAAAACATGCCACACCACCTTGTCCTTGGTCAATATTCTAAAAGTAAACGCAGATACATCAACAGTTGTTTTATATAGAAGTCCATTATCATATCCTTATGAGTGATATGTTGGATGGTATATTGTGGCTAATTGTTGTTTTCTTGGTTGTTTTCAGGAGCTTAATATGCCTTAATATGTCTGGTGTTTCAAAGAAAACTGTTATTGTAATAGGCCTACCTTAAAGGGACAGTTTGGTCAATTTCAACATGCAGTTGTATTGCTCACGCTACCCTTGACTTGTCAGTTTTTAAAAAATGAAACATAGGCCAACTCCAAATATTTTCCCAAAAGGTACTGCTGTTTGCTAGTTGTCTGCTGATGTTTTATAACTTTTTGGATGTTTTTGGGAATAAATAAAAATGTTTTTTTGAAATGTAAACAAAGAGCTGCCCCCAATACAATGACCAGGATCTCGGAAACGGCTGAAGAAGAAGAAAAAAAAATCTCTGGCACTGACAAGTCCAGGGTAGTGTGAGCATTACAACTGCATGTTGAAATTGACCAAACTGTCCCTTTAATACCAGAGATTCTTTAAGTATATAGAGATATGCCAATGTAATAGGTTGCTATGGGCACCTAACATGACCAGGTTCCGGTCTGCCTAAAGGGGCGTGTCATAATACTCCTACCATTGAATAGAACAGTCCTTAGGTCTGCCTAAAGGGGGATTTCCCCCCTCTCCCCCTTGCAATAATAGAACCCGGAAACAATGGGCCAATGGAACCTCTCTCTTTCTACTCTCTCTGTTTATACCTTATCTCACTTAATGCAATATGCAAGAGAACATAAATCCATTAACAACACCATAAGGTTATATAACAAGGCCATATAGCCACAATGCATTGTGATATGTATGAGGCCAGTTACGAAAATAAAAGTGATGTTTCTTGGAATGGACAGAAAAGAGAAATGGGAATAGGCAGCCCCATCAGTAACGAGGGGTAGGGGTATGACAGAGGGGTAGGGGCAAGGCTGGATTGGCCATATGGTGTTCAGGGCATTTGCCCTGTGGACTGTTGATGATTTTGGGCTGCCCCTGTCCTCAAAGTATCAGTCCTCATGCTGCTACAGCAGACTTATCTGAAACAGTCAGATAAAAATCAAGCATTTTGGGTGTTGCAGTCAAAAGTGCCCATATTAGATGTCTAAAAAGGTTGTCTAAGACTTCCTTGTCTTTCTCCATACCTGATGAACCAATCCTAGCTGAAAAGGCTCAGCCTGTTTTTTTTACCCTCAGACTAGCCCAACAACTTCAGGTAGGGGAAGTCTTCAGCTACCGTCCTTGATAAGTTGACACTGCTGAAAGTAGAACACAGGCTCATTCAAGGGTGGAATACAGTATATAAAAAGGGCAGTCATGGTAAGCGGTTAGGCCGTCACACTTTACTTGTATCCCAAGGGTTGCCGGGTCGACTCCCGACCCACCAGGTGAGGGGAATAATTATCCAGTGTTTTTGCCCATCCTCCATGACTGATGTACCCTGAGCATGGTGTCCCGATGCATTGCTCCATTGGGGCGCCATTGGGGGCTGCCCCCTTGCATGGGTGAGGCGTAAATGCATATTTGTTGTGTGCAGCAAGCAGTGTGTGTTGTGGAGTTCTGCGTCACAATGACAATGGGAGTTGGGAGCATCTCATTTTAGCATAGTCTTAAGGTGCTAGATACTAACTACAGTACATCACTGCAAAGGTTAGGTGCAATGGACATGAAGAGTTGAGTTGGTGTTTTGATCGTGATATGAGTCACGAAAAAAGAGATGGCAATGGCCGCAATGGTCAAAACTCAATCTCTCTCGGGTCAGGTAAAGGTTTCCTTCCTATGCCCAAAATGGAAGTTCAAGGTGATGAGATGAAAGGGTTTCAGAGCTTTATTTTTGAGGTATTCATGTCTATCTCTCTCTACCTCTACCTTTCTGAAAAGAATCCTAGGAGGTCTGAAACAGTCTGAATGTTCAGATGACCTCTTCAGCGACCCCTTCGCTTTAGTCAAACTCATCTCAAGACAAAAATATAGATGGCTTGAGATGGCAGGTCCGGTCCGCAGACTGAAAAAGGCGGATGGCTCTGTGCCGTGCCTGCATGGTGTTCATGATGGAAGTGACCATTTTAAAAACTTATTTTGGTTTTGCACATGAGTGAATTGGAGGCTCGAGGGGGGTCGATAACTTAAATAATGCCTTTTGACTTGGATACACCTAAGAAATATGGTAGAAAGTAAAAAGCAAAACCTTGAAGTGGCAAGAGAGTTTTCGGCTAGAAACTTTGCTGTAGACAAATCAAATGAATTGTTCTAAGCAGTGGCGATAGGCCAAACCCACAAACAGGCAAATGCTATTACGGAGAGTGATTGAGGAGCCACTGGCATCACTGATATTCCTACAGCTCACGGTGATGGATGTGTGCTGGGCCTGTGAAAAACAGTGTCCCCATAGTGTGGAAGAGTGTTACAAAGGTAAATACAGCAAAGACATATGACTTATCTAGCCTGTATGATATTAAATAACTTCCAATATCAGCAAATAGTAGAAGAGCTATACTGCCTAAAGGCAAAGCGTAACTATGGCAACATTGAAACTGAGAAAAATGCCTTCAAAGCTTTGCTATTAGGTTGGATATGGTTACTCTTACTGCAAATTTCACATAGCAATATCTCTAAAACGGGACACATAAGGCTTTGTCACAAGATAAAGGAGGTGTAATGAAGGACATTTCCATTCTAAATTCAAATTTGACAATAAATATGTAGTTACTGCACTTTGCCTTAGTAGGGCAGTATAGTGGCCCAGTAATCACATGGTGACACACACAAAGAGAGTGGTTATTGGTCAATAGTTATTTTTGTAAACATTAACTTTAAGTGTTGCTGATGACAGTCATGGTTAATGTTCATTGTAAAAGCTGATGAAACCAAATTCCCTTCAATGACCAACTAAACCCAATAAGCCAGAAAGGCACCAAATGTAAATGTAATAGTTTATACACTGTAACAAATAGCTGTTTATTTACGGAAATTCTGCAACAGCATTCTACTGCTTTTCGAAAAAACAGACAACTACTGTGAAAATATTACTTTGAGTCACATATTGAGCATAAACAGTAAGTACTGCACAATAGCAGTATTCGCCGTTGTGGAAAAAACTAGAGATGCACCGGATCCTGATTTTTAGGATCCTGCCGGATACCAGATCCACTGAATAAGATCCTGCCGGATCCGGAACCGGATACCGGATCCTACAAAAGGTTTGAAACATATAGTATACTCGCACACGTGGGACCTTTTTATTACGTTGGCGCAAACTATTGTTTAGACTCATTGGCTTATTGCCACACTGCCTTCAATAGCCGCTTCCAAAGGGATTTCACTCCATGCAGTGATTGGGGTTGTGAAAGACTGAAAAGCCTAGGCTAGACATGCACCAGACCCTGATTTTAAGGTAACATGCCGGATACCGGATCCACTGCTTAAGATCCTGCCGGACCCGGACCCTGTGAAAAACTCTATTATCCTGACGGATACGGATCCGGAACCGGAACAGGATCCGGTGCATCTCTAGAAAATAACAAGTTATTTTAGGCAGCACCATTGAAACCCATTCATCCTCCACTTGTCCGTGATCACCATCAAACTTCAATACCACCTGAAGAACTGAAGTCATTCTGACTGGTTAAAGATTATCTGATACTATCAAGCATGATGAAACAATTTCTAAGGAAACTGCAATACTTAAAAAGTGCTTGATGCAGCAAAGTGTGAGTAGCACATGCATTTTGATAGTGATGAAAGTGTGAATGGCTGAAACATTTTAAGAACTTGTAACACTCTTGCAACAAGCAGCCCCATCTAAACCAATCTGCTAATCAGTGCCTGGCCTCACCTGAGTAGGGCTGTTATGCCATTATTCAATTACGGGCGTCACCTGCCAAGGGCCTGATGACTCTGGTCACATGGTACTCTTGCACCTGTATATAAATCTGGACTATCAACACTTCAGTTGCTTGCCTGCCTGCTGGCTGGCCTGCATGGCACAGCATAGCACTTGTTTGCCTACAAGCTTGCCTACAAGCTTGCTTACATGCTTGCACACTTTCCTCTTTGTGAAAGCTTGCTGTATGTGGCATCATTTGTGGCATTGTGGCATATAATGTGCCTGCTGCAAATTGGGCATTGCTTTGAGAGCTAGCTTGTAGTGCTGCTTGTTTGCTGTGCTACTTGGTGCAAAATATTTTTTTAAAGACTGACCAATGCTATATTCATCATTGGCTCATCAAGAGATACAGTAAAAAGCCCACCTTGCACACTATCATTGTAACATCGCACTGCGTACTCTGACATTTTGTTCATGCCCACACTTTCAAAGGACCACCGCAAACCATTTTCTCAATACAGCATTGCGCCATAGTATCATGCTCAAGGCACTCCAGTCATGGTGAACGATGGGAGGGTGAGGTGGTAACATGGCCAGGGTACCACAGTTATGGAGAATGATGGGTGGGGTGGGAAGTTGCCATGGCCATATTCATGAATACAACTATGACCCAGTATTTGCCTGTCATCACACAGTACAATTCAACTTTTTAACTGAAATGTACTGTTATTTTTCTGTAGAGTACTGTTATTTAACAGTTCAATTGCTGCTGAAAAAAATGTTATATACTGTGATACATTAAACAGCAATGAGCTGTATTTGATTTTTGGTGTGAAATAACAGTAGAATTACAGGTAAATATAATTGCCAGTAACTGCCGTTATTTTGCAGGGAAATTTTCTTAGAGTGTAGACAAACATCTGTGAAAGAGAGGGATGACATAGGCCTGTAGAGATGAAGCAGAAAGGATGAGATAAAAGAACAAAAAGATTTGAGGTCTAGGATGGCAGGCAAGAGAAGGACCAGCAGTAATGGTTTGTGGGTATGCCATGGAAGACCCAAAAAACTTTTCTATAGTTTTGTGAAATATTTACTGAATACAGAGGCAAAAGACATAGTGATTAGCATGCTTAACTAGAGTAGCGAGAGAGCTCAGCTAGGCAACACAGAGTATTTATATCATATGTTGCTTGATGAAACCCAATTTATATAAGAATACAGGACTGTGTGGTGTACATCCCAGGAATACATTTCAGTGAAACATGTTCCAAATGTAAATATGTTTCCCTCTGAAAGAATTATAGGCTGTTTTAAAGTTATAAACACTTCATGTCTTCCATATGGAGTTGGAGATTTTAGAGTCACAAGCCAGAATACTCAAGTACTATTTTCAACATCTTTTGATGTTAGGATCCCAACTTGTCAGCTTCTATGAACTCCACATAGCCCATCTTTCCAATCAAAAATGGCTGCTTGCAGCATCAAGGGTTGTGAAATCTGTTTTCCCCGTGCACTGCTTTTATCAAGCTCTTTAATCTCTTCATAGGTGTCTCATTTCAGTGACTGCCTTTTTCAATGCGCATGCAGATGTGTAGCCCACACATGATGTAAAATGATCAAATGATAATCAAATGATATGAAATTAGACAGCATGGCACACTATTTCACTCAAGGTGTAGCTATTGTTAATAGGTTGTTGGGTGTTGTTATCAGTTCCTTTTAGCTATCAAAAACATGCAGGAATGCAGAAGCGAATATCACCCACTTGACTATAATCATTTATGAAAGAAAGAAAAAAAGAAAGAAAGAAAGAAAGAAAGAAAGAAAGAGAGAAAGAAAGAAAGCCTTTGTCATGACTTATGTTATCAGCAAAGACTTACTTCATAAGCTGATTATTGGCGCTCTGTGTACCATTGGCATGCATTTTAACATGGACAAATGGCACATGTCACAATAACGGCAGTGGCAGTGCAGGTAGTCCACCATCTTTTAAAGGGATTAGACGAGGTATTCCCAAACTTTACCAAAACAAGACCCCCCATATACCACCAGATTCCAGTCAAGTCCCCCCATATGCCGCCAAATTCCAGTCAAGGCTCCCTACCGTCAGATTCCAGACAAGGCCCCCCATATACCGCCAGATTCCAGTCAAGGCCCCCTACCGTCAGATTCCAGTCAAGACCCCCCATATACCGCCAGATTCCAGTGAAGGCCCCCCTTACCTTGGTTGTACTATTGTTTTTTTCTGTGCACCCCCTTTCACAATCGTACTCTATGTCTGTGTGTCCGAACCCCATTTGGATACATAAAATAACAATAATAGTTGTAATGTTCAGAGATGTAATGTAGTTCTCAACTAATGGGAATATTGTTTTTTATTGAGTACATCAATATTCAATTATCTATTTTGTTGTGCTATACTTTTTCTTCCAACTTGCCGCGGACCCCCTAGCATGTCCAGGGGTCCCCGCCGGCCCCCACTTTGAAAACCGCTGGGTTAGACATTGCAGATATTGCAATCACTTGCACTTGCCATGGCCGAGTTCATTGTATTCCTGAAACTATTAATGGTGTGTGGAAGGGGGTTACGGTAGAGTGGAAAAAAATCAATCAGTACCTTTCTGGTGTGAGATCAGAGAGGAGCCCTCCAGTAAAGTGATAATTGGAGTCCAGGCCAGCGCCAGACCCCAGAAAGTCTTCAGGCCTATTCCACAGTTTTAAGAGTGAGAGCGAGTGTTTCAAAGTACTTCATGTTGCACACCTGAAATGAGCTGGAAATGAGCTCAGGAATATGAGCGCTCAGATATCAAGGGGGGGAGGAAAGCTGAACATAATGAACGCTGTGATCTGACACAGAAAAGCTCAAAAGGCATTTGTCTGGACCAGCCAAGCTAATTGCTCTTGTAAAAGAGTTTTGTAATCCTTTTTTTTAGGATGAGCCAAATGCCCTTCTGACACAAAGGACACTGTGTTAGTAGGCAAAACGTGTTGGGGGGAAAAAAAGCATCGACTTGGTTTCATGCAATCATGAAAGCATTTTAATCCGAGGTTCAATGCCCATTTCACTAGCCAATTAAGAAGAACAAAGTTGGCCTCCAATACAGAAGCACATTCAAGTGGCACTGAACTGAAAGGCCATTGAAGAACAACCTCCATCTTTCTCTCAACTTTTCATCTCCGGGCTTTGTCAAAAGAGGGAATAGGACTTAATAAAAACTTCCTGTGCATGAAAACAATCCATCCACCGACTAAATGACAACAGACAACTTTGCTGGAGCATGTCGAGACAACTTGTTAAGTAGATGCCATTGCCATTAGTGGCGCACACAGCACTCACTGGTTTCAGTCTACCTGAACATCAAACCAAGTTGACCATCATGCCATGCAATGCAAGATGCCACTCATGAACATCAAACCAAGTTGACCATCATGCCATGCAATGCAAGATGCCATTCCTGAACATCAAAACAAGCTAACCATTGTGCCATGCAATGCAAGATGCCATTCTTGCATCAAAGGCTTGTTGTGGTGCATCGTCAAAGAGCTCAGCGGGGGTTTGAAGCTCACACACAACACATTTCATATAACTCTCTCTCCAGCCTAGAGGCTTTAGCGGCTCTTCTTTCAGTAAATTGGGTACAGGCCCAGTCCCCCAGCAGCAGCAGGTTCAGATGCCATGCTCCAGGGCGTAGTAGAGGAATCCAACCAGCACAAGTTTCACATCTAAACAACAATAACAGATGAAATCATAACAACAAAACACAATATAATGGTAAAATGGAGAGAAATAGCCTACACATCACAAAGATTCCTCTAATGCTGAGCAATACACTGCATAACCTTAACCTAGAGCATTAGGCTCTGTATAGCCAGAGGTGGACTTTACAGTTGGCAAACCTAGGCAATTGCCTAGGGCCCTGACCAAATCTGCTCTCCATAGGGCCCCTCAACTGTCACAACAGTCAAGATAAACACACAAAAAGTAAGCCTGGTCTGAATGTCACTTATGCAAAGTAATCCAAGATATAAACGAGACAAAACACTAAAATAGCACCCTCGCTCCTTCCATGCCAATTGGTGACGTGGCTAAATAATGACTTTTGAGGGCCACATGTTTATATTTCTCCTAGGGCCCCCAAATGGCTAGATCCGCCCCTTTGTATAGCGTTAACCTGCCAAATCAAATTGATCTTCTTCATCATGAGCTTTATTCTAGGCTACCTTGCAGACAAGTTGCCCATTGTGCTGGCTGGCCTCTGTGTTGACCTTATTAGAAGCACAGGGGGGATACAGGGGATCTGAGACAATTTTCCAACCTTTTGTGAAGTTTTCCCCCCCACCAAAAATATAAATGAAACTAAAAGACTTATATAATACAAGGAAACTTTTTTGGTGCACTCAAAATGGTGTACTTTTCACCTCTCACCCTGACCTTAAAGGGCTCTGCATACTTCACGTGCGCACTTTGGCGCGTTTGGCGCGAGAACCATTAATGATGTCATCACTTGCGCCAGACTATTCATACTTCAAAAGCGCCATTAACAGGCTTTCGCTCGCATTGTCGGAAGTGCCCTCTGCTGTTCATGAGAGAAACGGCAGTATCTTTCGCAACTCGCAGCGTGAGTTCTATGGATGTATAAAATAGAAAGCCAAACACGGCTGCTGTAGGGCTACTGAACGTCTGACTTGTGACTTACCACATTGAAACATATATTTTTTGTTGTAGCCTACATTGCCAGATCTTTCCAAGACCATGTGAGAGCATTGTTCTGGCGGCAGAATTTATAAATAGATCGCCGAACACAACGTGCTTCTGAACAAAGTAAACAATTGTTTCACTGAACAACATTTAAGAGAGAAGATAAATAACTCTCTAGGACATTTTATTATCCTCAAAATGATGCAGGATCCATTCTGTAGTAGCCTACAGTAGTTGTAGCCTCTCTTCGCAACTCCTGCTTTGTCGGCCTACCTGCATGGTCGCTGGTGGCGCACGACAAGTTACAAAAAATGTGGGGTGCACGACGTCGCGCCACGGCAGCTCGCGCCACGGCGTGTGACGTCATTTTGGGTCACGTGACGGCGCGCGCCATCGTCGCGAGTGAAGTATGAAGGAGGGTAGCGCCAGTCACGACAAGTATGAATCCCCCTAACTCAAAGGCAGTTAAATTACTTCATGTTATGTACATGCTATTACATAGGTCTACCTTTCACCCTATATACAATTAATCTGACAGGAATTGACATAAAATGTCATCTGATACAAATACTATGGGTCTTTCCTGCACTTCACAGTTCTACCATGAAAGACTCAATTGACCTAATGAAATTTAAGGTATTTATTGACAACACTGAAGTAAGTAGTGATTCTCTTTGGCGCAGGCCCCGTCTGCTTCGAATAATTCAGATGAAGAGGGCGCATATCCTGCCGATGGATAAGGCAGGGGGCGAGAGCCTACCCCCCCTTCACAGGACTGGGACCAACTGGTGACGGTGGCTGGAGGTGGTAGCATCCACAGCAGAGTACCAAGTGAATCTTTGAACCAGGTCCGATGACTGGAGCAGACGTTCTTTGCATTACTCATGTTGGCAAAGGAGATGGTAAATGTGCATCTGAAGCAAAGACCCATTGCATCACCTCCTCACGGGACGGGGCAACGAAGGCTGAAGGGGAGGAGGTGGGGGCATCGACACCAGCGCACTGTAGGCAGCGGAAGGGCAGAGATAGACAGAACGTTTTTAAATGAGTGTGCAGGCATCCTATTGGTTGCAGGTAAATGAATGAGAATGTGACAAAGCAGGGGTGCGTTTCTCGAAAGTGTTGAGCCAGTTAGCAACTTGAGTGGTTTCCAATGGAAGAATGCATTGCAAACGACAAAGTAGCAACTATGGTTTCGAAAAATGCACCCCATGTATGTCCGAGAACCAGAGCAGCGATTGGTTGATTAATGCAAATGAGTAATTGAGCTAAATAGGCCTACTGTCTAATCTTCAGAACGTAATGCCATAGCTTACATTCCTTTCTGACGGCAAGTTACATAAATCCTATTGGTGCAGCCAAAAGTACAGTCAGATTTCCTATCTCAACAGCAATGGTGATCCAGCTAGTTACAACGCAGCAGATTGTTTATTCAAATGACATCTTCAGACAGTTTTATCATGATTCAATACATACAATACATTGATGATTTTCACTGCCCCTCCCTAAAAGGATAGGAATGCAGTTTAATGGCCTACTGTATAGCAGTGGTCCTTAACTGGAATGGTTTTGGGAGGGACCCACCGTTTTTTATGATCATTCAATTGTGACCCATTTTTTGGCACACGACTGCTTGCATTTGACTGAGGTCCATTGACCTTACTAGTCCTCAAGTTCATTTATTCTAATATCAAAAATATAACCATACATTTGATGATATACTTATGTTTTATTCATTTATTCAATACAGCACATTGTCTCAATTTTGTGACTGGCAATAAAAAGGAGAATTTACATTTTTACACAGCGACCCACCCAGGACCAATCCACGACCCACTTTTGGGTTCTGACCCACCAGTTAAGAAACACTGGCCCATAAAGTGCCTCAGGCCTATGGCTTAACTGTCCTTGAAGGAGGAGAGCAAGTCTGCCTGCTGATTGTCCTGGGCTCTCTGCCTGACCACCCCTAACCTGAGGTACCTGTGCCATAACTACAAATGAACATTAATGCCACACACAGTGAGAAAAACATTAATATCTCCAGTGACTCACACAGAGAAAGGACTAAAAGCAGATTAACTGATAACTACACTGTTAACCAATATGTTGTCCCTCCTCCACTAGATGATCCCCATTCCCCCAAACACACACAACTCTGAGATCCTGATTTTATAATTATGAGAAAAGATCTTGTAATTACAGATGATTATAGATGAATACGTAAATCACTTGTGGTTGTACATTAATGAAAACATAATGGCAATGACTATATTTTATTTTGCCTCCCCCGGAGTCCTTCATAATGCGTCTTAAAATGGACGCAACCCCTGCCTTACTGAGAGAAAATAGTTTAAGAGAACAGACTCATTATTATTTGTTCTTTAGTTTGAGGGCTGGGTATAGTATACCTTCCCCCAGTGATCCATTCTTCAGTGTGTGATTTCCTTGCATTTGGAAAAAGTGTTATCTCTGAATACACAGTCCCCTGTTATTAATTTTCTCTTACCAGAATAGAAATAATGATTTCATTGTAGTGTCGTGGTACTGTATGGTAGTAAAGTCATTTCAATGATAAGGCTCCACTGTTGTAACAGTGGGCACTACAGCATGTGGCTGGTTGTGAATCTTCATCAGGTGAAAGTGAAAGTGAAAGCCCAACTTGCAAACTCCAACTCCTACTGTCATTGTGCCTCAGCAAGTGCACACATGCACAAGTGCACACAACGAAATTGCATTTATGCCTCACCCGTGCAAGGGGGCAGCCACCAATGATGCCCGGAAGAGAGCAGTGCGGCTGGATGGTACCATGCTCAGGGTACCTCAGTCATGGAGGAGGATGAGTGGGAGCATTGGTTAATTACACCCCCCCCACCCCCCTATCCACCAACCTGGCGGGTCTGGAGTCGAACCGGCAACCTGTGGGCCACAAGTCTGATGCCCTTACCCCTTACCCATGACTGCCCAAACATAGTCTGTTACTACAGCATACAGACCAAATCAGATTAAAATATCAAGGTCATGGGTCACATTTCAAGGTCATACAGCAGTGGTTCCCAAACTTTCCCCCCTACGCACCCACTTTTACATTTCAATGTGGCTCGCGCACCCCCTAAGAGAATGTTGCACAGCCGCACATTTTGGGCAATCCCATCCCATCGACCTTACGTTTTTTCTGCCATCATTACAATGGAACTTGTTGCATTACACTTCATTACACTTCAGATGGATCCTTCAAGCATACAATTCATCGAACAATTAAAACTACCCAACGTTCATTAATATTGGATACAAAACCCACACATATCCACCATTGCTCTATTCAGCTCGCGCACCCCCTTGTGACAGGCCGCGCACCCCCAGGGGTGCACGCACCACAGTTTGGGAAACCCTGTCATGCAGTATAAGGTCTGGCAAATAATACATGTACAGACAGTTTACTTAAATTGCCAGGGATTAATTTTATAGCCACAGAATGTCTGAAAGATAGTGTATAGATATAAAATGAGAATGTGAGCCTTGTTTTGTTGATACTACCACTTACTGAGATAAAGAGATGTGGATGGAACCATGTATCCATGAGAAGCTATCGTGTTACTAACAACATGAGAGCAAATGCTGAGGAAAGAGATGGGGAGAGAGAGAGAGAGAGAGAGAGAGAGAGAGAGAGAGAGAGAGAGAGAGAGAGAGATGGAGAGAGAGAGAGAGAGAGAGAGAGAGAGAGAGAGAGAGAGAGAGAGAGAGAGAGAGAATATAACATCAGGAACCAGAATAATGAAATTGGGCTGATTTTGGAATTTAACTTTTTTGTAAAATACATAATGTTTTATGCACAGTTCAAAGATTCCTCTTCCCTTGAGGGTTGGACAATGCAAGTTAGTAGTGAAACAGTAGAACCCTCCGAAAGAAAGAGCCAATGTGGCATATTGCGGCTACTTCAGGCTACATAAGGTTGGGAGAATTTTTGTCCAGGGGATAATGGACAACACTAATGGCGCTCGTACATCAGAAAGTTAATGCATGTTTCAGGTGGTAATGCAGCCACAGCGTGCAAAGTGGTGTGAAGCGCATTAACTTTGATGTATGGCCACCATGAATACCATTATCTCGCTTATACCACAGTTACCTTACTTGCCTTATGGTAATTTCAGGTAATAATTCCCTTGAGGTAATGGCTTAAACAAACTTGTTGACAGAAGTACTCCTCCCTTCCCACAAGATGTGTCTTCATAACTTATTGAACAATTACCAATCTTAAAAGAGATGTACAGAGGGAGGACTCTTGATGAGTTTAATGTTTAACCAAGCTATGTATTTTCGCCAGCTCTACAGCCATTAACACAGTGTGCAGGGTGCTGCTTTGAATTGTCTCCTAAAATTTCTCCTAAAATCCGGCTCTTCAGCAGAAACAGCCTAAATATCAGTGATCATATAAATAGTTGCAAAAGTAGTATATTCAATAGTATATACCAGTGGTGTAGTCTACGTAGAACGCGGGTATACAGAGTATACCCACTTTCAAATTTCAGGGATTTCAGTATACCCACTTAAAATTGATTGATCCATTGTTTTGAATAGCGCAAATATATACAGTATACCCACTTCAAAAAATGCTCAAATATACAGTATACCCACCATAAAAAAGTAGACTACACCACTGGTATACACATAGAGAACTAAGACAAAAAGGCCATGCAAATACTTAATAAATATCTCTAAACAGTCTTGGGAATAATATTCATATATTATGTGACACAAATGTTACAAATGAAAGCGAAAGCGAAAGCCATATAGCAAATCAATACAGAAATACAACAAAAAAATGCTCATCTCCAGCATCAGATTGCTAGTCTTGTGACCACAACAAATACCCAAGACAAATTAGTGTGGCTTACCAAATACGTGCAGCTTCTTTCATCATAGATGCAATTTCCCCATACACGTTGAAACTGCACATGAAATAATGACTCCGAGCTAGTGCCCTATAATACTGAGGAATCAGCTTTAAAAAATGCTAACCCACACTTTTTGTATACATATAAGGCAGCAGCAATCTTAGGTGGAAGACAAACGCAGGTGGCTAAGCCTTCAGCCTAAATGCACGGCCAGTGCCCCGGCAGACGGTGTGCAGCTATAATGCATGTAATGTAATGTATTGGCTTTACAGAGCAAGGGACAGGTGGCAGCTCCCTTAGTGACGTGAAACAGGACAGGTACAATACTGCTACGCTTACTGGCTTAATAGCACAAACACAATACAACTCAAACGGCTGCAGGCATTGCAACATACAGTACAGTAGCAGCACATGGTCGTAACCGGTAACAGCAACAGTAATGCATCAGCAATGCATGTGAACACCAGACGAAAAAGTGGAATGCAGAAACAAGCTGTCAGAGTTAAACACTTGTGCAAGCGATTAGACACGTTTACGGAACAGAGGAGAGCAAGGTGTAATAGTACATGCATCCCCCCTCTCTCTTTCCCTCTCAAACACAGACACACACGCATCCTCACACACACACACGTAAACAAACACACACACACACACACACACACACACACACACACACACACACACACACACACACACACACACACACTCACACACGCACACACACACACACACACACAAACAGACTTACGATAATGGTATTGTTTGCTCTGCTCTGCTGCCATGAGTGCCTGACACCATAAGTCTACTACTGCCTGCGCTGCAGAGAGCTGATACCCAGAGTACAGGACTCTGCCCAGTCATTACCAGCTCACATGCCAGAAGCATTACCTGCTCGCATGTGATAATGTCAAAGAATAGAGAGCAGGCTTAAACACTGTACTTCCTGTTTAAATTCCCAGCCTTTTCCCATGATACATACTACAGAGCATTTGCAAACAAAAAGTTAAAAGGAACATATAAGGCATGTTTTGCAGAACACAAATGCAAAAAAATAGAAGACATGTTTTTTTGTTGTGTGTGTGTGTGTTTTTTTCCATAGCACATTTCCTGAAGAGGTGAAGAGGTGTTAATGAGGCCTCCGTCACGATGCCACCCGAAAACAAATATCAGCCGGTAAAATCATCAATACCTCCACGGCAGGATCACAGAGATTTGCCGGTAATTATGCCCTTTGGATGTTCCCTCTCTCCCCAGACTCCCACAGCACACACAGCACAGGCACCACCACAGAAATGCCAGAGAGGGAACCGTCCAATTAGGGCAAGAAATACTCTGCCGGGAGACAGCCAGCCACCGCACCCTCCCTCTCCCTCCCTCCCCTGCCTCCTGCCCCCTGCCCCCTGCCTCACAGAGGAGACCCCCCCCTGGGTACACATGAAGCAAGACACCCCTGTTTCCACCAAAACAAAAGCCAGAGGATAAGAGATGGTGATCACATTTCAGTCAATACAAAGCACACAGATATAAAAGAATCTCGAAGAGAATATAAAATGAATTCGACTCAGCAGCCAGCGTGCACAGCACAGCAATGCTAGCCTATAAAAGGACAGTAAGATGACTGGTAGTGGTGGAGGAGAAGTTGCAATTCTCATGCTGCTCATGCGCCTCCGTGGGAGATGGCAATAGCACAAAGCAAAAAAGAAAAAGAAAAAAATCCATAGCCCCTTGTTTAAGCTAAGATGGAAGTAGTGCAGTGGATGGAGGCAGTGGGAGTGGAAGAGCATGGGGACAATCTGCAGGGACATGACAACGCATGTTGTAATCATTGGTGCCCCTGTAACAGTCGTTCTGTGACCTATTCTGTGATAAAGAAACGCTGTTTCCTGGGTCAGGGAGCTAACATGAGTCACTCCTGTCCTGTCTGACTTTTAACAGCCGGCCTATTCTGTGTTTTATTTCACAAATGCAATACTGTTGTTGAGGTATTTGGCTTAAATGTGAAGTAGTATGCGATGCTAAAGAGCAGTTGGTATTAAATTTATGAGAGTGCACCCATACAGCACCAAAATGCTGGCGGATGCTTTTTATTAAATAAGCCACACGAGGGCAAACTGCTTCAGCTCGCAAACTTTGTTTGCAAGCAGCTATTTATCAACATTTGCCTTCTCCGCCAGGGTGGTCATAAGGCATATGGTTGGGGCCACTTTTCTATTTCCTTCTGTATCGCACTGCCACTGCACAGCACCCAGAGAGGTCTAACGAAGTTACATTTAGAGAAATGTAGTAGTTAAGAGCCGTCTAAAAAGCAGCCTAACACTATTTGCAACCGAAAGAAAGCCAGAATAGCAGCAATATAGGCCCACATTTTTGTTACTATTGACGGTGCTATAATTAAAAACTTTTCCCAAGTAATTTGTCTTACTGGTGACTCAGACAATTTTTCTCTTTTCCCTTAAAATGTCATTACTGTTATTATTAGCTATAGCTGGTTGGCTAATTACAACACTCACCTGTCTCTGTGACCTTCAGACATGTGGATGTGGGGTCAGGTCTTCATCCCTGTATGAATTCCTTCCTGTTTCTCCCAATCTCTGTTTCCACAGAGTTGTGGCAAAGTATGTTTCAATGTCATGGCCCTGGCCACAGTAACATGGCTCTCACCTTAATGACATCCCTACATGAGTTCACATCCCTCATTAGGTCCCGATGCTCATTATCTGATACTCTAATGACCAACATTTCTGCAACATTGCACTCTACTGTTTACCTTTTTAAGCCCTAATTAATTTGACCTTGCTTTTTTCCCTTCTTTTCCCCCCTGCATGTCACATCTTACTATTAAATTCTGTGAGATACAACTGGGGTCTCAACTGCTGGTGTAGTTCAGTGCCGGGGGAAATGACTCGTATACTGACAAACAAACAAAAAAGTGGTCTGCATCACTATACTTTTTTCCCTATCTGTATATTTGCGCTCCTATTGAAATACTCAAAAATCGCTAAGGATAGCAGGGAAGCCTGTTTGTGCAAGTAAATCGCCAACAAATGTGACTGACTTTACAGAACAATTTGCGAAACATATTCTGAAGTCTGGGCTGGTTTATATTCTCAGCCTTGGAAGGCCTATGTGTTTGTTTATCATTTTGTGTAAATATGCAATTTCGACTCATGGACGCAGACAAGCTGCAAATGTGTAAGGAATACAGAATAAGCATACACAAAGTTGGTGTCTTCAAGGTGCAGGAAAGTGTTGGTGAATGTAGACTGTGGATAGTTTTGTTATGAAACTAAGCACTCTTGAAAAAAGATGAGTCCTCACAAGCTTTATTATTACGAGATAAGCAGAGTAAACAACTTCTCAGCATTTGATACAAGGACCTGTAGCAAGGGTAGTAAATGCAAGACTGAACACACCGTACCGTACATACCTGTAAGTAGATGCCAGAGAGTGGACACAGCGCTAGGAGTGTTTAAAGAGGTAACTAATATTATGCATTACACGTTACGCACTTCAAAACCCTTAGAGCAGTGGTTCTTAACCTGGGGTGCGGGCACCCCCTGGGGTGCGCCAGAGATTGCTGGGGGTGTGTGAAATGTTGTTAGTGTTGAGGTTGTGACCAAAATTCTGATTGTGAACATTTTAATTAGGCCTAATCAAAACCAAATTAAAAGATGTTTTGGTCCCCATGTAAAGCCATTAAAGTATTGATTAATGTCTCAAGCATTGTAATGAATCACTTAAATAATTTTTAGTGCGTATAAACATGTAGAAGTTTGGGTTGGGGGCGCGCCACTTGTCTTGGGCACAGGTAAGGGGGTGGTTTAAGGAAAAAAAAGAAAGAACCACTGCCTTAGAGGTCAGAGTTTCAGTTATTCACAAAGCCCCTTGTATTTGTATTATCTTGTATCTCTGATACAGTATCTGATGAGCTATAGATGGCACTTTTCAGAAGACATCAGAGCCCAGAATTAGACTCCACAGGCGTCATTAACCAGTCCAGTTGATCAGCTAAATTGTGTTCTTCACGCGACCTCCGCGCTCTAAACTTGAGTGTTTGGGGGAAGTGAAAAACACCCCTTCCCACTGGGGCCGATCTGTTTCCATGGAAACTCTGGCCATCACCCCTTTCCTTGGGCTGACAGATGAGTTAAGCTTTGGAGTGTGGAAAGTACAGGGGATTGACCCCGTCCACTGTGTTTTCTTTCTATTTTTTGGGTAAGGACGATTTTGATAGGCGTGAAAACTATGATAACCCCTGTGTAATCACTATTGCATTGCAAGCTGAACACTATGGGAGGACGCCCTGTGAACAAGCCCGAGGCTAGCTGGAGGGATTGCTGCCGGAGCGAAGCTTAGGCTTATAGGGACCTCTGAAGTCTGCTCCCAGTCCATATCACTCACAGGCTGCACAGGCATTAAAGGATCACCCCTGTACTGCTCCATGTGTTACCCACTGGCCGCCAAGGGAAGGCAAGCAAGGGGTTTTTATCAAGATGTAGAAATACAAAGAGTTTTCCCTACCTTACATTGCCTCTGATAGTTCCCCTTGAAGAAAATGAAGTCACATACTGTATACAGTGAGAACTGTCGAAGACATATGCAGTGTGATAAAATGACTCATACAGTAACTTTACTGAAACTGCAGTTCTGATTTTGTATTAACTGAATATGACTTTGAGAAAAAGGTTAGAGTGCTTGCAGAACAGCCATCATATTGCAGAACAGCCATCACATTGCAGAATAGCCACCACATTGTTTTCTTTGCTGAATACATGTTGGCCTTCTTAAAGGTGCACTGTAGATTGTGGCCAGAGTAGGTATGCTGAGTAGGAATCTGTGCTGCCTATTGGCAAATTTGATATTTTCATGAATATTAATACATAATAAACTAATATTTACTTGTATGACCAAAGGACAGTAAGTTTTGAAGCTAAAAATTCCTATTTCTGGAAATTTAAAATGACTGACCATGGAGAAGATCCCCCTTTTCATGTATGTGAAATTCAGTCATTGTCCCACTTAGAATTTAAGTTAATGGTGGCAGTAAGTATTTGATACAAAACAAAGTTAGAATTTGTGGGCAGCATGAATTCTGGAAATTAACTACTAAAAATATTACATAGTGCACCTTTAATCAGAAATGTTCTATTGTGTCTCCCATGCAGTAGTTTGCAACACGGTAAAAGTACATTTTATTGTTGAAAATCCCTCTTAATCTGTCACTAGTGCTCAGGTGAGACAACAGAGTTGTTTTCAAGGCTTATTAGAGGACAAATGCATGCCATCCTTTTTCTATTCACGGACATACTTGACAGCAATGTGATTTAACAATTTATTTGTTTTTCGTTCTGACTTTTAGTTTGATCCCAGAATTTTTTCTCTCTCTTTCTCTCTCCCCCTCTCTCTTTCCTTCTCTCTCTCTTCTCTGTCTCTCTCTCTGTCTCTATTCCAGACATGCATGCACATGTATGCACGCACGCACGCACGCATGCACACACGCAAACATGCACACTCGCACGCAAAGAGGAAATAACAGATAAATTAGACTCCAGAGTGCTTTAAATAGATACATTGTCTGCAGTGCAGAACAAAAAAGGAAAAGCAGCAGGGGTTTAAAAAACTCTTTTACCTCTAATGCTTTAAGAAGACCTGGCTGGCTCACTGCCAGATGCGTTCATGTTTGTCAATGATGTGACAGGTGCAGAATAAGGCGGCAGCAACCAATACCATGGCCAGACTGACGCACAGGCTATGTATGGTTACAGCCTAGGGGCCCCACCTGCCAGGGGGCCTCCAATTGACCAAAAGGTGAGAAAAGTCAACATAATTGGAGAAATGTGACAAGATGCGGCATTGATAATTTAGTGTTCCATGTCAGGTCATGTTTTTAATTAAACTAATACTCCTCTTGGTTTGGAATTGTGATACCGTGTATGTGATTGTAAAGGAATTTGCCTTTCATGGGGGCCTACAGCAACCTGTAGCCTACCGTAGGGGCCCTGGGCCATTTTAATCCGGCCCTGACCATGACGGCATCGAGCCTCTCCAGAGGACCAACCAAAGCAGATGAGTTACGTCCTCCACTATTGCCTCCAGTCCCCCATGCATCCCAAGGCAGCCATGTAGTGGCATCTTAATACCAGGCCCATAATCCTCACCAAGCAGCCCAGCGCCTTGCCTCCCCTCCTCATATCAGTGATGCAGGCACATGGCTGCTTAAAAACAATCTCAGGGACCCCCAAACACTCAGTGAGACTGGACTGGGGATGGTAATTTGGTCCATTTAGTGTCTGGCTCAAATCTCATACGATGTGTCGAAACAGGATATGGATTTTGTGTTTCAAAATTTATGGCATGGGTTGCCGAGGGGTGCCTGTTTTTGGGTCAATGTTTGTGGTGTAAGGTAGTTAGCATTCTTGTCAGGGAAAGGAAGAAGAGGAGGTGGTTTCAAAGGCAGGCGGTGTCTGTGTCTGTCTAGCCGCCTGGTGCCTGGTGTAGTGAGATTCTGCGAAGGACATTGTCCTTTTGTTGCTCCGCCAACACCTTTCTTGACACTCTTCCAAGTTTGTCTTTAGACTCTTTAGTCACACAGAGAATACTATAGCAATATTCCAGAATGGATTCCCACACGATGGTCAGGATTGTGACTTCTTAAAAATAAATGGCGTAATAGTTCATGATTTATTTGTCACTGACTGGAGTATATGCCTAAGTATTTAGAACTTCACATTTGAAATACTGTCATTCAAACCATGGGTCTAGACATCCTGCCATCGGATATGCTGATCAACAAGTCATCTAAAAGCAAGTCATCCTATACAGCAATAGTGAGTTCACTTGATTTTGAAACTACATTTGCGCAATTGGTTAGGTAATTGTGTAAATTGGGTATTGATTGCTTGTTCCGGTGGCCTCAAGGGTTTTTGCTTAAAGTGATAAGCAAATCACTGGGTCAAATCACTGTTTCCTGGGGAAACACGACCAGAAGCACTGCACAATACTGTGATGCATAACATAGGCATACAGTACAATATATAGTTGTACTGTATATGTTTGTATACGTTTGTATATGTCTATGGTATGATCTCGTAGCCTGGTATCCATCCACCATCTGCCATACGTGTTTGAGTTGATGCACACGTCAGATGAAGATAGAAAATAGTATTTCAGTATGTGAAATTAGAAGTATGGTGTGAGAATATGTGGAGGTGAAGATAAAGGTCCGTAACACTGTTCTATTCGTTGCTCCCAAACAAAGTTTCATTAGTTCACTATCTGAATGCATGTATGCATATATCTTTGTTATCGCTGGACCACAGACTTCCAGTGATAGTGCAGCTCTCGCAGGAGAGTGGCTTGTCCACACGGTGGACCGATCATCAAGAGTGCTTCACGGGGTCCGTGCACGCAGACCACAGCACTTGAGAAGCTGAGATAGTTGGATCTCATGTATGGGGCAAAATCGCTGGCAGTGGTGCTGAAGTTCAATGGGCATTAAAAAGTTTAATTTCATGGCGTGCATTCTCTGAGTTTTTGAATATGTGAAGGCGGTCAAACATTTGTGTCTCACATTGCTCGAGAGTTGGCAATTTTGGTAAATTGCGGTATGTCAGGTGAAGTTGTCACTGGCTTGCTGCATTCCTGCTAAGGGAAGTGACATGTGACACAGACAATGAGACAGTGATTTTTGGACAGGCTGGATGAAAAAAGTGTATGTGAATGTCATAGAGCTGTGAATGTTCATTGTGCGGGCAACTGCAGTTCCTTGCTACTTCTTTGAAAATGGCTTCTTTGAACATGGACATGGCCACTTGGAGCTGGAGTGAAACTGGGTCTTTGACAAAAGACAGAGAAAAGTACCCTTGGAAGTTTTTTTTCATTCCATTGAGTCAAGTCACACTGTAATGAAAAGAAGAGAAACTGAAGAAGAAGTGGCAGTACGATAGCCAGAGAGACTGGGTAATACTCCTAGAATCTCTGCTATAGCCCTTCTCTCACCAGACCTGGGGCCTATTCTACAAAGCTGGTTCAGGAGAAAACCAGGTTAAGTTAAAGGTGGGGTTGCAGGTTTACCAAAAGTCTTAAATAATTTGATTATGATGTCACGGTGGGGAGGTAAATCATCTAATAGAAGAGCCTGGAAGTAACCTGGAAGTAATAGAAGTAACCTGGTTTACTCCTGAACCAGCTTTTTAGGCCAAGTATCTCTCATGGTGCGGTATGGTAAGGTGGCCGGGTAGTGCAAGACAATTACAAATATCAAATACCACAGCAATACAACAAAAAGCCACAACACAAAATTTCCGTTGGAAATAGAGTGCCTACGCGCTCACTACTGTTGAGGCTTTTCTTTCTGTGTTTTGTTTTTTGTTGTTGTGTTGAGAGAGTTTTTGTGTTGCAACTTTTTTATGTTGCAACTTTTTGTTGTCTTGCAATCTTTTCAGTTGCGTTGCAGTTTTTTTGTGTTGCAGTTTTTTTGTTGTATTGCAGCTTTTGTGGCTTTTTGTTGTAGTTGTATTTGCTTTGGCGTTTATGATCGCCTTGCAGTACCCTGCCACTGTGTTTCTCAATCAAACAACAGATTAGACCAATTTGCATACTGCATACAACATTTGCATACTGCTAAAACCCACAAATGGAATCAAAATGAAGGCTTTTGCCTACTGTCTCTAGAGGGCTATACATCCTGTTCAACATGTCAAATGCATGGGATGGTGGAATGACCAAATGTAAAATATATAAATGAGGTGACTATTGTGGTTCGTGGAAGTGGTATATCATACGATAGGTAGGCCTACATAAATCTTTATGTACAGCTTAATAACTAAAACACATTGTTCCTTATAAAGGTTATTCATTGCTAATGGAGTCCACTGGCAAGTCCAGGAAGCTCCTCTTAGTCCCCTGGTCCATGTGACAGTCAGCTCTGCCAAAGGCCTAGACACACAACCATGATAAATTGGCTAAATGCCTCGCAAATATTAATCATTTTGTCAGCGCAGCTGAGAAGGGAAGTGGTATAGTGCAGCCCTAGCTGTGGAGTCTCATTTATCAAAACCCAAAAGCGCTTTTCTCTGTGTGTAAACCACACCTTGCGTGTCTTCCTCTCGAGTCATTCCCCCTCCATCCTCTGTGGCTTCACCATTTCACCTCACTGCCTGAAAAGGTTGTTTTCGTGACACATCTTGACAACAACCACTGGAAAACCCGAGTGGGGTGCATGTGAAAGTCTAAACTCTTTTGAGCTCATTTACTCTAACACTGCTGATATTACTTTTACCCACAGGCAACGGTAAAATATTAACTGTGTACAGGAGTGTGTACTCAAGAGTAAGTGAAAAGCAGTCATGTAAACAGACAGAACATTGATCTAATGGACTAAAGCAAATAATCTATACTATCTTAGTATCCTACACCTCATTGCTCCCCCTTTTTTCCTTTCTTCCCTCTACAAGAAACACGTGACAGAGAAACACACACAGCTGAACATGTGCATGCGGTCTATTTGCTACTTTGCTACAAATGCATCTGGTGGTCTTACCTCCTTGCCTACAGTTTTACCCATTTGCGTCATGGGCTTTATTGACTCCATTATTATTCCGCCAGGGAGGGAGGCCAATTCAATTGTTGAGTGTCACGTGATTATTGAAAGGGGGAAACAGCTTGAGATGATGAATGGCACGAACCTGTTCAGTGCTGCTAATAATAAAGTTGTTCACAATATTTGTTTGTATTTTTTTATTACCACAGCTCAGCATGTGTTTACCCTCGCACACATGAAGACCTCGTCTGCATAATATGTGTAACGCATTTCAGTGACACGATTGCACTTAGCTTTCATGGTTTCCTTTTCCAATCAAATGTGAGGGAAATATTATCACTGTGAAATTACATTATTATAAAAATCCAACACTGGCAGCATGCGAGGGAAAAGTAGCAAGAAGTAACAACAACAAGAAGCTCCTCTGGTTACCTCTTTACCAACAGCAAACAGACAGAAAGTTCAGGAACTTTGGATTTGGAAAAAAAAAAAATCTGCAGAATGTTCTTCTAAATCACAGCTTGTGGACATTTGAGCAGGAGCACGAAGACAGGCATTGATGTGGACTGGACCTCTATGACACTGGGAGTGTAAAGAAGGCCATCTGTATACAGCGTGCCCTGCACCAACAGAGGAGGAGGTCAGTGCAAGTACTGTGACTGGTGTTATGTATGTGGCAAGATTTATTCCTTTTTAGATTTTTTTGGTAGTGGTGGTGGTGGGTGGGTCTTTTCAAAAAGGTTGAAACATTAAAAAGGAAGACATCGACCTGTACACTTGTTCTCTCTCTCTCTCTCTCTCTCTCTCTCTCTCTCTCTCTCTCTCTCTCTCTCTCTCTCTCTCTCTTACTGCCCCCCCCCTCCTCTCTCTCCACATAAAAGTGACTCATAGACACCTGAAAGGATTCCTCTTTTTAACAAGTGCTAAATGAAGATAATAATGCCTTTTGAATTCTGCAGGCTAGTTTCATAAATTGCTAATGCCCTAGAAATTCTGTTTCACTGACGGGCTCAGCTATGACTGATGAGGTGTGCACTGAACTCAAAATGAACCCAACATGTATTTTTTAAAATGTGTTCCCTATTTTCACTTTTTTAGTTCAGGCTTTATTTTTTCATTATGAAATATGGTTAGCGCTCAGCGGAGAGAGAAAAAAAGGTTCCAGTATCCAAGCCCAGGAGAGTGTTGTGTTTAGGTGCTATAACAGTTAATATGTGTTTAATTCCCCCCCGCCTGCTCACTCTCCAAACCTCGGTGGTACCAAATGTAATGAGACATAAAGTTTCTCTAAGTAACAGGCCTGGGGATATTTTGAGCGGAACAATCTTGTGGGGTTTGGGGAATTATTAACTCAACTGTGAACGCAACATCAAGGCAGGTACGGTAACAACACGCTTTACCTTGAATGCAGTATCTGCCTCCAAATGGTTACTGCTGAATTTACCAATAAACCATTATTATGGCTGGCAACTGTGTTATAGTTTGCATCCCTGGGGGAGTTCCAGAGGTAGTCGAGTCACCAAATCATTCCAGTTTTAACTCTCTGCGGGCCGAGAGCAATATCCAAAGACTGGCCAACCGCATCCCAAAACGGTAAATTGTGATATGAAGCCCCCATAAAAGCATCTAGAATTGGAAAAAATGAGAGCAATGGTGAAAAGCTGTTATACTGATATGTGGGTTCACTGTCATTTTGCATCCCGTTGAGGTACAAGTTCAGTCCTGCATGTTTTTGGGAACACACAACAAGCAGCACTGCCTTTAACATCACTTATCCAAGCCATTTAGCCACAAAAGAGCAAACTTTAAGCTAAACAGTTGCTCATTCAGTTGTAGCAGGTATGCCTAATACACTATACAGCTCATGGGCTTCAGTTGATCATACCTGGGCCAACAAATAAACCTGGCTTTGCATTTATCAACATGAAATTAATGAGACTACACCTGTTTGAGATAGAAAAAAAAGCAAACCCAACACTGGTGTCATTGTCCCACATTAGTGGAACAAACTCCCAGAGGCAACAAGACTAAATGCATCTCTCTCAACCTCCAAGAAGCAAGTAAAGACTCTCTACTCTTTTGTGACTATTT
The DNA here is from genome assembly GCF_034702125.1 of Engraulis encrasicolus. Lineage (NCBI taxonomy): Eukaryota > Metazoa > Chordata > Actinopteri > Clupeiformes > Engraulidae > Engraulis > Engraulis encrasicolus. Next base: position 12,664,669 of record NC_085860.1, read on the forward strand.
CCTGAACTAATGCCTGAGATCAGGTCTGGTCTGGTAATCGTATACAGGGCATTGTTCTGGTGGTCCGACAGTCCTCAGAGGCCGACACTGTTTGCTTGATTTTTCCTAGGGGACTGGCCCACTGTGTAGAAGGGCTGACCCCATGGCCCATCTCCAATATAGCCAGTGGGCTGAATCAAGCAGGACATAATCGGGTTTTATGTGTGTGAAGTGCCAGTTTAAGCCAAAAATGCCCGGTTGATTTTATTGTCCCAGTCCAGACCTGCCTAAGATGGTCCAGTTCCAGGATAGATTCTAAGGCATTATGTGTGGGTGTGGGTGTACTCTGCTGAACCCTCTGCTAATGTAGGCATACACTACTTTAAAAGACCCAACTAACCCTACTTGGCTTTGGCACTTATTGTTCTGTATATTTCCTGTGCACTTTGAATCTGCAAGTGAGGAATGCTATGATTATGTCCTCTATTGTAAGATGCCTTGGATAAAAGTGTTGTAATGTAATGCAAAGTAAAAAAATCCTCTCAGGCATTGTAAGCCCCTATCTAAGCATTATACACACACTCCGTAGTTGTTGTGTATAAGATTATTAGAAGGTATTGCAGGTCTTTCTCAGGCATTTTTACATAATGGTCACAGCATTATAAACAAATCCATCATGCTTTTGGATCTGTGTGACGATTGGCACTTAAGGCTTTGGAACCAGTATCTATAGGACAGTGGTTCCCAAACTGTGTCAGCTGTGACCATTATGTAAAAATGCCTGAGAAAGACCTGCAATACCTTCTGATGATCCCGACCCCCAGTTTAGGAACAACGGCTCTAGGAGATTGTCCAATTATAACATGACACAGACAATTCTTCATGTCAAAGGAAATGTATGTGTGACTGATAGAAATATTTTCTCCATCAGCCACTGCAGTAATGTTGACATGAAAGCCGTCATGTGCCAGCATGACGCCATGGTGTAGTCTACTTTTTTATGGTGGTTATACTGTATATTTGAGCATTTTTTGAAGTGGGTATACTGTATATATTTGTGCTATTCAAAACAATGGATCAATCAATTTTAAGTGGGTATACTGAAATCCCTGAAATTTAGAAGTGGGTATACTCCGTATACCCGCATTCTACGTAGACTACACCACTGGCATGACGCCATGGGAAATGCATAAACTTGTAAAAAGTGCTTTTCTCTGGGTTGTGGTAGGATTTCACCAAAGCCCAATATACGTACGTACAATTCCACAACTTACAGTCTCCCTGAACTAACATTCAATGAACAACGTGTAGGCTATATATTGTCACACTAATACCAAAAATGTGTATAATATATTTGTGGATTTTCAGAAGGCCTTGGTGTTTTTTTTCATAGTAGTATTCTATTAGGGACAACAAATAATGACTATTTCCGATGCACTTTATCCAATTCATTATCAGTACATTAACTGGAAATCACATCATGTCCACCGGTGTCAAAAAGTTTTGACGTGATAAATGACTTAAACTCAGCAAAAGTGTTGAGTCATCAGTATTGTTTGTGTGGATAACGAAGTAAGAGGACGCGCTTGTGTTGTGCACAGAGCCTGCAAATTAATTACCTGCTTCAACCCAGCATGACTTTCTCTGGTTAGTGGAACAGACTGCATGATAACACCCTCCCTGCTCTCTCTCTCTCTCTCTCTCTCTCTCTCTCTCTCTCTCTCTCTCTCTCTCTCTCTCTCTCTCTCTCTCTCTCTCTCTCACACACACACACACACACACACACACACACACACACACACACACACACACACACACACACCACACTACTGCTGTTATCCGTGGATCCTGACAGGCAGAGGCATATTAAATTAAGTGGGGCCAACAAAATGGCTCTTGAGGAAAAATTGGATTCTCTCAAAAATTGAACTCTCACAATATCTGTACAATAATCAATGAGCAAATAAAGATTCTAGTATAGATGTAAATGATGCAGATGGATTTACAAAGCTGCTTTGGACAATGGACTCAAAAAGCTGTTAATTAAATTTATTTCATACCCAGATTTTATTGATTACATTACGTTGATCTAATTCTGTCTGATTCCTTTAGCCAGTCATCTCTTGTACAGATTGCTTACAGTATTCTCATTTAGGAAAGTTATGGGAAATGTCATATTTTCATATCTACCTTATTGTCTATGGTTACAAAAGGGTGTCATTACCATATAGCTACTGATAAATCATCCAGAGTGGCTATGGGCAGCCTAACAGGAAGTAACAGACAGGAAATCCTCTGGGAGCAAAAAAAATGTTGAAATGGGCGGGGTGAGTGGGCGTGGGCGTGGCCTGTCCCTTCGACACGTCTCTCACTCTATTGTAAAACATTATTTTACTTTTTTAGTGTAGTGTAGTGTAGTTTTTTAGTTTCTTTTTTAGTGTATTTTCTTCATGGGTCGACATTTAATATTATGTGTTGTACATGCCAAATGCTAACCCTATAACCCTATAATCCTATGCATATATATCCTATACAGTATATATACAGTATATACCTGTATATAATAGGCAGTATGAGAGACAACAGAAAGCAAGTGGGGGAGGATCTGCAAATGACCCAAGCCGGAATCAAACCCGGGTCAGCGGCATAGTAACCCAGTGCCCCACCGTTAGGCAGGGCCATGTCGTTACTTTTTAAAAACTGTAGCTATGTATGCTTTTTTTTAAAAAGACAAAAAAAAAACTGTACCTATTGGGCACAGCTGTTCTTTGTCATTTTGACAGTCAGGTATCCAAACTAATGCCCTGTGTTGTTGTGAGGAAACAATGCCGCCCCATCATGGCTCCCCCTGCTCTGGCTATATACAGTGATGTTTTACTCATCAAGAACAGGTATCATATCTCAGCACTCAAAGTCATTTGTTTTCATGGTGAGAGGAAGGGGAAGTTACTGCAGTGGGGCATCTGACTTTGGGGCTGCGACGGCACAGTATCCCTGTGGAGCTCTGAGAGAATATCCTACTTCATTAAGGTGACCGGGGGTGGGCAGGAGGAGTTCACTGGGTCTTCAAATACTCACAGAGTCTGTGCAAAATTCACTGAGGTGTTCCATTCTGCCAGAGATATTAGCTAGACATGAGGGTGCCTCAGATAGTGCAGATACAGACAGACTAGCACTCATTAAATGTCTGGATTTCAATTGCCGTATGAAATGTCACTCTGCACATCATCACTGCAATATCTCCCGCCGAAAAGGTGCCAATCATTTTTAATGGTGTGCTGCCTGTGGCATTTAACATTGATTCTGATCAAACTGGCACATCATAAAAAGACATAGGAGTCGATGAGCTGTGACTAAATGTAAAATTTAAAGTCATATACTGTATTTTGTATGTCCGTTCAAACTTCCCATAGGCTATATTTGTACAGTACACTGCATATTTGGTACACATTATTTTGCTGGCCCTGTTGGATCCAGAATGCAACAAGGTGTTACGACAAGGTTACACCATATAAGCCTTCAAAATTCATGTGAAATTGACTACAAGTACATTTTCAGGGAGTGTTTAGTTGTCT
>NC_085860.1:12673222-12753222 GCF_034702125.1 Engraulis encrasicolus
CTTGTGGCTTATGGACAGAGTTGTGTAAGTAGAAGTGGCAGAAAATACTCTCATGGATGACATTACTAACAGTATGGTATATAACTGCAACCAGTATGATATTACATAGTTGTGTTGCAATTACATCTGTAACAGTGCTACTTCTAGGGCTGCACAATTGGGATTTAATCGTGGCAATAGTGTCCTACCTTCGAGAGCCTCCTTGAAGCCAGAACATCAAGCTGCGTTTCTAGCCAGAAATCTGTTCGTTAAGTTTCATGCTATTGCCTTTTACATAATTATTACAATTCATTTCATTTTGCTCACCCCGTATATAATTCATTCTTGGATATATTTCATTTTGTTATATACATATATTTTTAAATCAGCAAAAATCAATAATCGTGATTAATAATTGTGATTATTATTTTCAACCCAAATAATCGTGATCATATCCTGCCTAGAAACGCGTTTTGACATTAAAGGACAGTATGTCATCTTTGTAGCCCTTGATATGCATAACATCCCTCTTACATCATAAACGGATTAAAATATGGTTAAACATGTTTTTTCTGCCCAGGATCCATGAAATAAACCCAAGACATTTTGCATTGTAGCTTACCCCGTTAATATTGTTTTCACAGTTGCATGTCCATGCTGGTACCATTTAAGATGTCTTTAGACACACGTGATGTTTGACCAAAGCAGTCCAGAGCAGTTCCTTCTCTGGAAATGTGAGTTAGCATGATTTTTTTTTAAGAATTCGTACATTAAAATGTATTTGCAGTGGATATTGTATTGGTGGCCTACTCTTCTGTCTCATCATTCCCACAGTCTAAATAGCAACATTTACAGTATAATTAATGTAAGATAAATAAATGAAATACAGATTTTTTTCATTATGCCATTATTTTCTTTATGCTACGTTTTTCAACTCTGCATTTCTGCATAAACAAACCGATGTAGCTGGGCACACAGGCTCGAGTGCACACATCCTGCCAATTACAGTAGGCTTAGAGTACCATTTGACATTTACTGGACGGGGGGAGTGAGTGGGGTGGGGGGAACGAGCTCGCAGCAGCCTCATGCCTGATTTCCACAGCACAATAGCATTTGGTTTGGAGAAGTTGTTCAGGACAATTGGCATGAAATATCGTCCACTCAAAGCCCCGGGGGAGGAGCTGGCCACATGAAAGACGAGAGGTGAGAGGTGTCTGAGGATAAACTTTTCAACTGTGAGTTTTCCAGTCCCTCAGGAGTGTTTGAGTGTTTTTCAGCCTTCTCAGGAGGGGTCGCGGATCAATGGGTCATGTTTCCCAATTCAGTGGTCGTGACGAACCCTGTGACTGGAGTAGAGAATGCAGCAGAGATTTCTATTTTACTTCTCCTGCAGTATTTTTGCAACTTTAAAGGTGTATGTTTATTCACAGTCCATGTTTGATTTGTGTGTGTGTGCGTGTGTGTGTGTGTGTGTGTGTGTGTGTGTGTGTGTGTGTGTGTGTGTGTGTGTGTGTGTGTGTGCGTGTGTGTGTGTGTGTGTGTGTGTGTGTGTGTGTGTGTGTGTGTGTGTGTGCCTGCATGTGTGTGTATGTGTTTTTGCCTTAGTATATATGTGCACTTCCCTTATCCCATATGGGTATTGAATAATGTATAACACATTACAGCACACTTTGGACTGAAGTGTCATTTACTGCATATAAGTGCAGAGCCAGTTGTTGTGGGATCTCCGAGAGAGGATTAACAGACTACATACAGGCACACACTGCTCTCTACTATAGGTAGATTTGAGGAATTTAATGCTACTTTGCTTTTTTCATGAATGTGTCAATTGTTATCGCCCAAATGGCAATGATTCTCTGTCTATTGTTGATTTTATACATTAATGTAAATAAAATGTTGCCTGTAAATGAAACCTCGCCTTGCTATCTGTCGTTCCCTCTCACCGATATCTTCCTCTCCCTCTAGACATTCCTTTCTCTCTTCTTTCATCCCTCTCTCTCAACCCCTGTCCTTTTGTCTCTGTGTATCTCCCTTCTTCTCCTTATCCATCCCTCCTTCTCTACTCTCTTTATTTCTGTCTAACATCTCCCTCTGTCTCTTCCTCTGTTAATCATTTAGTGTCTCTCCCTTCCTCCCTCTCAGCCTCCTCCCATCCCTCTTCCTCTGCATATCTCCCTCTCCTCATCTACTCCACCCCCCTTCTCTCTCATCCTCGGCTATCTGTTATGTTTTTTTCCCTCTGTTTCCCATTCCTGCATCCTGCTGTATCCTGATGCCAGAGGCCATGGTGGGCCAGCGAGTCGGTGAGATCCTCAGCACAGCGTCTCTCCCGTGACCCCGGCTGCTCCTGCTCCTGTGCTGCACTGCGTGCTGGGGTGCCCCGGTGCCCGGGTGCCCGCCGGCTGCACAGTCTCCATTCTTGGCACAGCGCAGCAGGCGGGCAGCACGGGGCAGGCGGGCCACTCGTATGCTCTTCCCACCTCTAAACGTGTGGCACAGTGGACACTGCTGTGTGCTTTTGGTTCTCACAGCCCCTGGAGCACTGCAAAGCCCCTTTGTGTGTGTGTGTGTGTGTGTGTGTGTGTGTGTGTGTGTGTGTGTGTGTGTGTGTGTGTGTGTGTGTGTGTGTGTGTGTGTGTGTGTGTGTGTGTGTGTGTGTGTGTGTGTGTCTGTGTGTGTGTGTGTCTGTGTATGTCTCTGTGTGTGTCTGTGTGTGTGTCTGTGCATGCATTGTAAACCCCCTCCATCTCACTCTCAGTTGCGATGTCTGTTCCCTTCTGGGTGTTATTGAGGGAAGCTTTGATGTGTTTTTCTTCCTTTATTTTCCTCCCTACCCCCATATCTGTGCTAGTGATGCTATGGAGCTGTTTAAAACTCCAGTGTAAACACATTAGGTCATTTGATGGTGGTTGCTTAAGTTCTGTAATGTTCACGTATAACTGCTGAATTGAGGAAGTTGTAAATAAATAAAATAAGATGAAATAATAAATAATTAAGCAAATGAAATGCTCCTGCTTTGTAGCCTGGTCCATGTGCCAGGTAGGGCTGTTGCCAGAGGAGCAGTAACCGCGGTAACCTCTCCATCTGTTTGCTATACACAGAATGGTGCAGAGTTAAAGGGACACTCCACCCATTTTGCATTAGGCTTTCCATTGCTAGACACCCAGTCATACTTTTGAATGGTCTTGCAAAAATCTCTCAATTCCCCCTGAGATAGGAGAAACCCGCATTCATCTCTTAACACTTCCTATGTCAATGATGTAAAAATGGTCATTTTGGTGGATTTCTGTTGAGACTACAAGCCTTTTTCCCACCTTTTCAACCCCGCCCATAGGGGGTTGGACCTAATGCTCTAACAGACCTATCACAGATCAGTGTCCCAGTGCTTTTGAAATCACTGGCATTGAGGCTCCGGTAAGCAGTGTTGCCAAATTGGGCTGTTTCCCACCCAATTGGGCTGCTTGAGATAGCCGTCTGCGGGTAAAAATGGCATTTTACAGGAAAACTCGCCCAATCTTTCCCATCGACATCAATAGAATTGGGCGGGATTTAGTGCTTCCAGGTGGGTTTTGAGCATTTTTTGGGCTGGAAATCATCAGCCTCATCTGGCAACACTGCCAGTAAGTCACTGGCATAGCTGGAAAGGAGAAGCTGGACCACACTGCAGCTTAGTTTTCAAGACTTTATTTTTTGCACACACCCGACCAACGTTTCGGTGTTGCTACACCTTCTTCAGAGTCAAATGATAGCAAGAGAGAGACACACATTTCAAGACTTGACATTCACAGGTGATCCCACTTGGTTTGGCTAAATTGGTCTCATCTCATTGCAGGTAATTGACCCCACCCCCCAACACCAGGACAAGATTGCAGACAATAAGGCAGAGAGGCTTCGTAGAGAGGCATTTTTAATTCATACTCTTCAATGGAGCCTAAGGGCATAAATGAGGAACTCAATATATCTTGCTTTTTGTAACAAATTGCTCCAGCATCGCGGCTGTGGTCTTGTAATAATTGTAGCTGTGGTTTTATTGACAATGTTCTTTGTGTATTGTTTTTTTTCACTTTTTTATTTTGTTTTGGGAAGTTGGCAAGCTGTCTAATTGTCTACAATTTTGTCCTGGTGTTGGGGGGTGGGGTCAATTACCTGCAATGAGATCAGACCAATTCAGCCAAACCAAGTAGGATCACCTGTGAATGTCAAGTCTTGAAATGTGTGTCTCTCTCTTGCTATCATTTGACTCTGAAGAAGGTGTAGCAACACAGAAACGTTGGTCGTGTGTGTGCACAAAATAAAGTCTTGAAAACTAAGCTGCAGTGTGCTCCAGCTTCTCCTTTCCAGTGATGTCTGTCCCACTGTGATGCACCTGCAAGCAGGGTTGCCAGATGAGGCTGATGATTTCCAGCCCAAAAATTGCTCAAAACCAGCCTAGAAGCTCAAAATCCCGCCCAATTCTATTGATTTCTATGGCTAAAATTTGGCGGGTTTTTCTGCTAAATGCCATTTTTACCCACACACGACCATCCTAAGCAGCCCAATTGGGCAGGAAACAGCCCAATCTGGCAACACTGCCTGCAAGCTGAGGGAGGGATGATGCATAGAGTCCCAAATAACTGGGTGTGGCCTGTGGAACTTGAGCATCGCAGTGCATTATGGGGATTGTTGTCACAAATCCACAAGCACTAAAAAGTCATTTTCTGCCTTTTCTTGGCCAAGAAGGCACCAAATTAGAAATGTATGTTACTATTCTAATATTAATATGACCCACTTTCAGTAACATATTCATGTCTCCACCGGTGGAATGCCCCTTTAACCCTTCGAGCAGAACCTCTATTGAAAGCTTGTTGTTAGCAATATGCTAATAAGATAAGATAAACTTTATTGTCTGTTTGCACAGAAATGTGTCTTGCATGACACTTCTCAACAATCCACATGTAGACTCACATTTAAAAAGCACATACATTAAAAACACAATATGGCCTATAGAGTCTGGTCATCTAGGTTCATAAGCTGTTAGGGCGGCACAGTCCAATAGCCTACATTAAGGTAAGACATCCTAAATATTCCTGAGTGGTATAAAAAAAGAAGTATGCATTCCATGCAAATGTGTGCAGTCTACTCTTCTCCCCTTTTATTGAGCAATGGTATAGAATGGAGAAATGGTTTGTATTTATTTTTTTCGGCAGCAAGACATTCTAAAATGTCTTCCAGAAGGGAGGAGCTCATATTTTAGCACATGCAAAGGGTCCAGAGCGATCTTGTCCGCCATTCTGAGTGTATGTTCCGTGCAACTGTCCAAGAAATGTTCCTCCAGGGTGTGGCCTACCAGTTTGGAGCAAATGCTCAGCAAATATAATGGTCTGGGTACAGTGCGTGCATCCAAAAACACTTATTTGCAGGTGACAGACAAAAGCCCTATTGAGAAATTCCAACTCCCATTGTCATTGTGACACAACACTCCACAGCACACAAATGGTCACTGCACACTGCACACAACGGAATTGCATTTATGCCTCACCCATGCAAGGGGGCAGCCTCCAATGGTGCCCCATGGGAGCAGTGCGGCGGGACGGTACCGTGCACAGGGTACCTCAGTCATGGAGGGAGATGAGGTAGAGCACTGCTTAATTACTCCCCCCACCAACCTGGCAGGTCGGGAGTCGAACTGGCAACCTTTGAGCTACAAGTCTAACGCCATTACCGCAAAAGCGTTGACGGAGGTATTTGACAGTTGAAGGAGGTACAGTAGGTCTGCACACTGCCAATAAGCTCCAAAACATAAAGTTAATTGTTTCAACAGCATGATTCGACCATGGATCTTCTTCAGGCGTCCTTCAGCAGTATGGTAATGACCAAGTCCTATTCTGCCTCCCTGCAATGTCGTACAAAAACAATGTTGTTACGATAGTGAAAGCCCAACAGGGAGACTCTAACTTCCATTGTCATTGTGACATAGCACTCCACAGCACACAACAGAATTGCATTTATGCCTCACCCGTGCAAGGGGGTAGCCCCAAAATGGCGCCCCAAGGGAGCAATGCAGTGGGACAGTACCCTGCTCAGGGACAGGTACCTCAGTCATGGAGGAGGATGGGGGAGAGCACTGGTTAATTACTCCCCCCACCAACCTGGCAGGTTGGGAGTCGAACCCGCAACCTTTGGGATACATGTCTGACGCCCTAACCGCTTACCCATGACTGCCCTTGTTTTGATATAGCCAAGTCTCTTCAGCAAGCAGTGAGTTGGCGCACTAGCGATACAGAGGTAATTCAATAGGCACAGACTGAAATGTAACACTCGTCTATTGCAGTGTTGAATTAACACTACACAACTTATTTCCTGACTGGGAGGTTGCAACTCTCCATCCACCCCATCAATCTATTTTAAGAAAAAAATGCTTTTTGTTTACTAAAATGTCCTCCAATGTCCTCATGCTGACACCACTGAAATATTAAAATGTGGCACAGACCTCCTGAAATACGAAATGTGCACAAATATAGTATACTTCATGATTTATTCAAAACAGACCTGAAAATGGTAGATGCACAGTAGTAGGAGTTGTTGTGCTTTTTATTATTTATTCCGCAGAGAACATTTGCGTAACCTTTTCCCCATGCCCGCTAGTGTACTCGTACACAGCCCAGCACACAGATATACATCATGCTCAAATGAGCGCACTTTGACGGACATAAATTCAATACGCTGTCGACAACAAGGTTAACCCTTTTTTCACACTCCCATAATTAACTCTTTGTAACGGTAAATGCTATGTAAAGACATGACATGTTATCGTGTGGTAGTCTCTCTACTCTATATGGCGTGAGAGGAGGTGATACACTGGGAAAATAAAGTCTTTAGATATTAATGATACAACCGCAATCCTCCCATCGCTGGCCACCAGCTACGGCCATTACAACAGCTGCGTGAGTATGAGGAGGAGGATGCACTGGGCTCCAGGCCTTGAAACCTCCTGCACCGGATTCATCCATTTTCTATTCAAATGCACAGCACTCCACTACTGTAACATGTGTGCAAATGTACAGCATGGAAGTGATGTGGCAATGACAGCCACCCGCATTTTTTAAAAAAAAAGGTCATTCCAAGCCTACATTACTCGTGCATAATACGTGAAATGCATCAGTAGCTACAGTATTGTCATGCAAAAAAATGAAAGCACACATTTGAATGTCCTCTAGGAAGACATTAACAAATGGCAGAATGGTGGAAACATGGGTATTTTAATGTACAGCAGAGGAGCATAAAAGTCTAATGACATGTAGCTAATAGGATGGAATAAAATGTGCTGCACATGTACTGTGGCATCCAGAGGAGGGCAATGCATTACGGTGACATATTGTAAACGCTCCTGTCAAGTGACAACAGCTGTCTACTGGTCGTCTGTGTGAGGCCTCTCTATTGCGGCAGCCGTGGCCTAGTGGTTAAGAGATGGACTTTATATCAGAGGATTGTAAGTTTGAATCCCACCCTTCCACTCCCTATCTCAGGCCATGACTGAGGTTCCCTTGAGCAAGACACCCAACCTGACTCTGCTCCAGCACCCTGTCCTTAAAAAAACAAAACAAAACTGTAGGCCGCTTTTGATAAAAGTGCCCGTTAACTTAAGTGTAATGTAACGTAATGTAATGTAATGTAATGTAATGTAATAAGGCAGTCATAACCAACCAGGTTAGCACTAGGAGTATGCAAATGTAACGGAGGCTAACTAGCAGAGTTGGCGTGGAACGTTGGTAAAACTTCCCTCCGATAGCCTCATACAGTCTCGTGCCGTTGTTTCTTGGCCCAGCGGTATCGTACTGTGTCTCCCATTGCCGGACCGTTGTAGTTGACGAGATCGCACGTTCGATCCCCGAGGGGGGTGAACAGGTGCAAGATGACCTCCTTCACAATGGTGCCCTTCGACCCGGATTTGAAGTGAGGTTTAATGGGGAGAGTGTAACGGAGGCTAACTAGCAGAGTTGGCATGAAACGTTGGTAAAACCTCCCTCCGATAGCCTCATACAGGCTCGTGCCGTTGGGCCAAGAGACTAATCTCTTGGCCCAGCGGTATCGTACTGTGTCTCCCATTGCCGGACCGTTGTAGTTGACGAGATCGCACGTTCGATCCCCGAGGGGGGTGAACAGGTGCAAGATGACCTCCTTCACAATGGTGCCGTTCGTCCCGGATTGGGAGTGAGGTTTAAGGGGGAGAGTGTAACGGAGTCTAACTAGCAGAGTTGGCGTGGAACGTTGGTAAAACCTCCCTCCGATAGCGTCATACAGTCTCGTGCCGTTGGGCCGAGAGACTAGTGTCTTGGCCCAGCGGCAGGGCCGTCGTTAGGCCTTTTTTAGGGGGGCTTTAGCCCCCCCTACATTACTATTAGCCCCCCCTGAAACTATTTTGCAAAAACAAATGCAGTAAAGCACTGAATACGAACCATCAAGAAGGCAAGTTAATCTGAATATAAGTTCATGGTTGCTTATTTATTGTTTAATGCCACTTATATCCTACTGCTCAGCAATAAAAGCAGGGTGCACAGCAATGTGTTATGCGGGGGGGGAAACGGGTAGAGGATTGTGCTTTGTGACTAAAAACACCTCAGGAAAAGTGTAATTGCTTACACGGATGAAATGTTCAGACCCAAAGTACCAATTTTTACTCACAATTCCCTTGTAATAAATCAATTTGACATTGTCTTGAAATTATCTTTGAGCTTTAATATTTGTCTTAGCAGTTTGAAAACACACATGAACTGATTAAAATAGCTACTAATGGAGTAAAAATGACCAAATATCTGCTGGGTATGCATAGTTTTCCAAGTAAGGAACCTGTTTAAATGGAGATGCGCAGTTAGTAACTCCTTAAAGTTCCTAGTCCCTGTGTAAATTATGCTCTCTGTATTTTTATCTAATAATTTCAACTTCCGTACATAATATTCATCAGTTGAAACATTTTTAAATGTTTTGTTTAGCTTACATATAAGGAATGTTCGGTAACACTTTATTTTAGGGATACATCTATTAGCTCTAATACATGCAAAATCCCTGTATAAGTAACTTATAAGGCATGTACAAAGCAAAATCAAACATTTGTTAGGCATGTATTCGCAAATGTCTTGTTCATGCACAATAAGGGATTTATTACCAATTTAACCTTAGTAAGGACCTAGTAGGCCTTAGCGTTTGCTTAGTACATGCCTTACAAGTTACTTATACAGGCATTAACATTGTATGTATTAGTGCTAATAGATGTATCACTAAAATAAAGTGTTAAAATGTTCATTAAAATGTGATTTTAAAGAAAATCACTGTAACTAGTGTTTCGGTAGTGTCGGTATGGTGCTCTTAAAATAATTGTTCAAGAAGACGCTTTTGCACAGCTCTGTAGGTGGGCAGGTGCGTAGGATATTATCCCAGTGGGGTTGTCATTCAAGTGTAAAGAAATCCTGCATACTGTCCATTCCACCAACAAACTTTAATACAACATGAAGAAGGTCGGATGACCGAAACAATGTATTGAAGTTTGTTGGTGGAACGGACAGTGTGCGGGATATCTTTGCTCTTAAAATAATTAATTCATAGACAAAACCTTAGCAGGTGAGCTGAAAAAATTTTCTTCCTCTGGGGCTAAGCCCCCCCTGTCTCTCAAACCTAGTGACGGGCCTGCACAGCGGTATCGTACTGTGTCTCCCATTGCCGGACCGTTGTAGTTGACGAGATCGCACGTTCAATCCCCGAGGGGGGTGAACAGGTGCAACATGACCTCTGTCACATAAACACACTGTGGGGGGCAAACATGCTAAATTTTAATAATAGCAAATGTATGGAGCAGTCACATTGGGATAGAGGAAGATATATTGTATGAGTGAGGGGTATGGTATGACAAAAAGGCTTAGGAGGTATGCAAGACAAAAATGTTGGGAAACGCTGCAATAAGGGACATATTCGGACACAATCCTCTCCAGAGATGAATGGTATGCTCTCACTTCTAACTCCTGCACAGTGAAAAAATGCAGTGTTAATTAATTTACACTTAGAGAGTACTCTGGGATCACATAAAATCCAGAGGATGTTAAACAGACTCTCTAAGTGTTAAATGAACACTGCATGTTTTTTACGGTGTGCTCTCACTCTCCATCTGTTCTAAACAGAAGCGAGCGGTGAAAGAAAAGGAAAGTGCCAGCAGTCTGTCCCTCTGAGCTGCTTTCTTCTCCCGCATAGTAGTGCTGAGAGTGACTGATAGCTGGCAACCAAGAATTTTCACTCTCTCTCTGCCCACTGCATGATGTGTGTAGCGTCTGCTTAGAGTGCAATGCCGTGGAGCCAACCATGGCGGAGACTGAAGGGGTGTCAGTCTGTCTCCAAGATTATAGCTTTTCTACAACTTGACCAGTAACACTGTCTCTTTAGCTCGCTGCAGGAGCTGCAAGAGGATGGCTGTGACTGGCTGTGGCTGTGTAAATGATAGTCTAATTAGGGACTTTCCCCATCCCATCGTATCTGTGTGAATATATGCTGTAATTCGAACTACAATGTGCTCATGGCATGTTTAACATTGCTCTGAGTACAGAGTATAGTACTGTATATATCAACATCGGTGGGTAAAATTTGAACATTACTGCATTGTACTATTGTGTACAATGTGTTCTTTAGAGGTATTGCACCTTTGGACTTGGTGCCTGGTGGGTGTGTAGGTTCCAATAGGTAAACTGGATGCAAGCAAGGGGAACTCACACACCTTAATGCCGATGCAATAGTATACTTTTATTGCATTTTAGACAAAAATAAAAGTGCTACCCAAGGGAAGTGCAAACGTTTTTGTCACAGTCAGACCATCATCAGTGCAACAATTGTGTACAATGTGTGCATTTATGATGAGCTGAGACAACATTACTGTAAATGGTATAAGGTCCTGCATCCATCTACCTATTGTCATTTACAATAATAATAATTATTATTATAATTCAACACTTACAGAATATTCTATGCAATCTAAACACTAAATGTTTAAACATGTGCTTTTCCTGGTGATCAGAGTATTCCTGTCCCCAACCGCTCATAGAAAAGGGATTTGCTGACAAATTGTTAGCTAACTAATTGCTAACACTGCCCTAGAGATAAGTCGTTTGCCAGACCAATAATGTGATTAATTAATTACAGTATGTGCAAACACAGTACATATAGTGCATATGCATTATGCTTCCCGAATAATGAATGGGTAAAATCTGTTGTTTGAGCAGTTATGCACATCTCACATGAGGCAAGCCCCTTTTCTGTCCCACCAGGTGAGTAAAACCCTGCCCAATTCAGCTCATTAAATTGGAACACGGGGTGAAATCAAGTGACAAAAGTGCACCCTTGCAGGGCGTGCCCGAGGAGTTGGCATCGGCAGATGACAGCACACTCAAGTGGCTTCAAAAGGGAACAGATGTTTCTGAAGTCGTGCCCCCCCTTTGAAATAATCTTTTCAGACAGGCTGAAGGGCTTGGCCATGGCAAACAGCCAGCATGGATCAAGGCAGAGGCCCTTTCTCCAAAGAAAGAAGTTTCATAAAATGACCAAATCGATTAGAATCAGCGATGGGCATCATACTCAATTTTCTTATGAGAGAAAGCAGATTGCATCGGAGGAGAGGAATCCTTTAGGCACAAAATGTTATCAGACCCCCACCCCCCCTGTCTCTGTAAATAAAGTGGAACCGTATATAATCTTTTGACATGCAGGTAGAGTAGAGTCCTCCCCCTTTTCGGAACAAGTTACAGTTTTACTAAACACTCAATGCTGAATTTCACAGAGGGAATAAACTTTGATATGTCTAAGGAGTGGTACGGTATGTCTGTGTTTTAAATCTATTCATTGAAATTAATTAAAGTTCCATCCCCTGAAGCTGTGATGAAATTATGGCTTATAATTAAGGCAAGCTTATAATGAAAGACATACCACACTACATGCGGTATTTGAAAAAGGCAATTTTACTGGGTGTATTCTATAGCAATTAAGAAAAAAAACATTTGCCATCATATTGTCTTTCCTGTTGGTTGGAAATTATGATAAAATCCTTGTCATTATTTATGGTGATGTAAGTCACATCTCTGCAAATGTACACATTTCATGCAGTCGCCCTTCACAGTAGCCTTTAAATGTACAAGTTGGACTTGAACTAAATGTATTTTTCAATTTTTCATTGTGTAGTCTTACTCATATTATGTTTATTTCTTTTTATTAATTCTAGAATTTGTGTGATTTTTCATCTCCTGCAAATGGCCTATTATGCAAGCCTGTCATTACGGCCTCTTTAAAGGATAAAGAGAAGTTTACGTGTCGTTTTAACTTGATTTTGAATTGGCTAAGCGTTTTCTCCTCCTGCTTTTATGATGGGCTGATGATATGGGTGGCTCAAGCATCTGATGATATGGGTATTTCAGGTATCCCTATTCCCCACAGCACTCCACATTTTGCCACAGGAAACCTGCTCTTGTGTCTGATGTTGTTGTTTGATGTGTTCCACATTAGCAATTTATACCGAGCAATTTAGTCAATCACAGCTAATAATGGAGGCTGGCCCAGGACAATTTGTCCACCCACACCGGTATATATTTTCTCCCTCGCACGCTTCTCGAGCTACTCATTGCCCATGCATATATGCTAATTTATTGAGATCAATTCCTGCAAAAAGCACGACCCACCTGTTGTCCCTGCCACTGACTTGCTTGCGATAATTAACGGGTCCCAGTCTACTGGAGCGCACTACAACAAAAAAAGGAAAGAAAGAAGGAAAAGGAAAGTTGGCGGTGTGTTGTTGACAGCAGCAAATAACAGAAATGTAGCAGATATTTCATTATGTAATTGGTCCTCAAAAACTTGAGCATGCTCCATCCCACACGTACGAAGGAGGTGCGTTTTCTACATTCCTCCTCCAAGGTGTTGAGAGCGTACAATGGATGATCAAAGAAACATAAAGAACCGTCTCACAGCTGCTTTTTGCATTGTCCCATTTACCCATTGCACACAGACATCCTACAGATTCCTTATTGTTTTCTTTGAGATGTTGAAAGATTTCTGTAGAGCGAAACACATCCAGCTGTCTGTGTCTGTGTCTGCTTTCACTGTCTCAGATTTATATGTCTCAGAAACGGGTTACACTTTATTTTAATGGTTCACTATTACAGTAGATCTGCCACATTAGGTACAGTATAATAACCAGTGCAACAATTTTTAATACCATGTAATACCCATGTGACACCATGTACCAATTCAGTACTTACATAGGGTTAAGGTTAGGGTTAGGGTTGATACATGGTATTACACTGATATTACATGGTATTAAATATTGTTACATTGCTATTATACTGTACCTAATGTGGGAGATCCACTGTAATAGTGAACCGTTAAAATAAAGTGTAACCCACAAACGCTATAGCTAGATGCTCAGATGTGGAGGCCGGAGTGGATAGCAGCTGTTAGCATCAGTGTCTGCAACACCATCCACAAGGCACAACAAAGGTCTCTCTTTTGTCTTGATTACGCACATTGAGGAGTGCCATTAGAATTGCACGTCGTTATTATTACTTCTTTTCTTCTGTCTTTCTTTCTTTCTGTCTTTCTTTCTTTTTTCCCTAGCTCTGCATACAGCAATAAAATGCTCTATCCAGCTCCTGCCAAATGAGAGTGCCTGGTGAATAATTCTAGAATACATAATGTGGATATTTCTAAATATAGATTTAACTGTGCTCCCCAAAGATCCTGACAGATCGCAATAGCGCATGATTCAACACTCTGACGACAGAATTAAACATACACTACCAGCTCGGCTCGGCTCGGCCACTACACTAGACTCCACTCCACTCCACTACACTTCTGTGGCGTTCTAGTTAACATACCGGCTCGGCCACTACACAATACTACACTACACTACACCCGACCCGGCCACTTACAATGGGTAAGGTATTTCACCATGAAATGTTTACTTCTGCGATCAGCTTATAGTACACACTTAGTTGTAATCATGGCCACTCTGTTTTGTCTGAAGTTAGAGCATTGACATGATTAAATTGGAAAAGAAACACAATCGTAACCAAGGTAAGTGTGATACGGAGTCCAGCGAGTGTTCAGTACTCCTTTTAGGTATTTGAGGGATTGTGAGCAATAGTGTTTTCAGTTGTAATACATGCCTTTTCAGCCACGGCCCGGTGTGCTGAGCAATATGTCAGTAGCAACCATTGTCCAGAAGACAGCAAACACGGCAGCATGAGACACCACAACACAACAACACATCTTTTGCTATTTTGTTTGGCTTGCGATTGGCCCTGCTACCCCTTTGTTATCTATCGGCTAGCTGTATCCTCGAATCCTCTAAGGCCAGAGTCCTCTCAGCGTGATTATGTTCGTCCGACTGCCATGCCGAGGAGGACGAGGAAAGAGGAAGACCCGTGGTCATTAGGGCTGCATGGCAACCTTGTGGTGAGTAGAGCAGAGAGCAGAGGAGAGCCCGTGCCCTGCCACTCGCCAAGGCTGGACTGGCCATCTGGCATACCAGTCATTTCCCGGTGGGCCCCACACCCTCATGGGTCCTTATTTTCAGAAATGATTTAAAAAAATATATATGATTTTTTTTTTAAAAACATTTCTGGAAATAAGGGTGCGGGACCCACCGGTGAGTCAGTTCTGCGCCGCAAATTATGAAGAGCCCCTTTAAGCCAAAAGTGCTCGGGTCCTACATGTATTTCTCCTCCAGTCCAGCCCTACCACTGGCGTTCAATAACTGGCATCCGCAGCCACGGCTCTCTGTTGGATCATGTTCAGCAGCAAGCAACCAGCAAGAGTAGACTCCCCCCGGACGTCAGCACCTCCTCCTACTCCTCCTCCTCCCTCTCCTCCACCTCCTCCTCTTCCTCCCCCTCCTCCTCCGCCTCCTCTTCATCCTCTTCCTCCTTCCTCTCCCTCCTTCTCCTCCTCCTCCCCTTCCTCTTCCTCCTCCTCTCCCTCCTCCTCTTCCTCCTCCTCCTCCTCTTCCTCCTCCTCCTCCTCTCCCTCCTCCTCTTCCTCCTCCTCCTCCTCTCCCTCCTCCTCTTCCTCCTCCTCCTCCGCCTACTCTGCCAGTTCACCTCTCCCTTCCGCCTCTGCCTGCTCACCTCTCCCTTCCGCCTCTGACTCCTAACGACCTTGTTCGGCCAGGCTTCCTCAATAGATGGGAGGTGTAGTTTGGAATGGGATTTTTTCCCCTCCCTGTAAATCCCGCAGATTGAATGACTAATTTCCTATCAGGAAGGCCTGGTTAACGAGTAGCATGGGTAATATCCGCATGGGGGAAATATCGAGTTGATAAAATGCAGCATGATTTTCACTTGATTAAACAACACGCTTTGCCGAGATTTTAATGTATGGGGTTACACAAGGAAACTGATTTCATGTCAAGCTGGACACGTTAAGTGTATGGTGCAGTGGAAGGTGATACAACACGATATGAACACAACACAGGCCTGGGTGAAGAGAGCACAGACCTATTAGCAGGGAGCTAGGGCTAAGATTGATCTACGACCACAGCCTCGCACAAATGGGGCCATGAATGCCAATCTAGTTCCAATTCATTCAGGGAATTGTCTCTCAATGAATACAATTAAATTCTTCCAGATTAATAGGAGCGGATAAAAAAAACATCTCCCGCCACTAGATTTATCACATTCAGCTCCCCCATTTCCCAGCCACCCTCATATCGCCTGTGTGATAAACACCCTCTTCACAGGAAATGTGTAATGAACAATAATCAGAGTGCGATGCGGCTGATTAATCATCGTTTGTAGATTAAAGCGGTCCGAGTTTGGTGGAGTTTTGAGGCTCCTGCCCTCCAGATAGACCTGTGTGAAGGCCAGACTGTCTCGTCTCGCCCCTCGCCCTGCGTCATGCTATTTAAATGCCGTGCTAAAGGCCAGACAGCTCTCCGACAGCGAGGACGTGCCGTTTCCACCGGCACCAGCTTAGGGAAATAAACCTTGCAACAGTTTCAAGTGCACAAAAGAGAATGGCAACAAGGTCAAATGTTTTCATTCAATTACAAAAATAGTTAAAGTAATAGACGATATTCTTTTCAGCCTTTTGAAATGATATGGCCTTATCTGCCTCTCTCCGGAGTTACGTCTTAGTGACTGCTCTGATTTATCGCCATAGTAATTAAGGCCGGATGAGATATTGAGAGTCTCTGGTTAGTCATGTCACCTTTAAAAGAAGACTTCAAATTGCATTACTCATCCTGCATTATGAGACAGATGCAAAATAGCTTTTTGGTCCACTTAAAACCGTGCAATTGCAAATTATATATGTTGAACATCAAACATTTACATTTTATATGAATATGGGGTAGCTTTCCAGTCATGTTTAAAATATTGCATATATTTTAAAGAATGTCGGAGAAGGATAAAATGATAATTAAATAGATTCCTAAACGTCTTGTTAAATACTGCAGTGGAAACGACGTTTGAGATGATCAGACGACACAGATTTCCTAAAAGGGTGTCATATCTCTACTGTACGGAACTTATCCACTTGGGTGTCTTTCATTTAAGTAGGCCTAAGTAACTTTACAGACACAGGAAATCAATACACTTGTCACACAATCGCATACAGTGTACAGTTGTTAAATTGTGGATAAAGTAAAACCTCATATATGGAACACATATGGACACATATATGGAGTCAATCACCAAAAAGGATTTGGAATTATGCTAATGATAGGCCTCCATTTTCTTAGCATTCAACAAGGACCTTTACAGACACAGGGAAAATCAACACAGACTTACAGTGGTCCAGTTGTGAACCCCCAAAGCAGAGTTCTGTTCGAACTGAGCAGCCACAGGACTTAACCCACATGAGGGCTGTACGGGCCGACAGCACACTCACTAAACAACATGGCAGCACGGCAAGCTTACGGGTCTAGTAGGGCCCAACACTGATTGTTTTGTTATGGCTCTCTTAAGAGCAAGTCGCTGCAAGGCCAACAGTTGGCTTTTTGTCTTTCCCAAGACATGGGAAAATGTCAAGAGATATATTTTGCATGGAACACAAACACCCCATCTACCTCCCTCCCTCCTCCGTTGCCTGGCACCTGGGAGCCACTGCAGCGATGCGATACCCAGGGAGGATAGCTAGCTCGCTCGCCTCGATGATGATTCGGAAACAGAAATAGATCTGTTTGCCAGTAGCAAGACAACAAGCGTACCCAGCGAGGAGTCCTCTCGGGACCCACACAAGCCCTGCAGGATGGGATGGCATGCCACATGCAGGGTTGATTCAAGGCCTTAATACTCTTCCTCCCATTACCCATACAGCGTACAGTACAGCACAGCACATTGCATTGCATTGTGTGCTACTGTAGCAATACGTGGTGCACAGTTGCATAGTTTTTCATAATGTGTCTGCCTCTTGTATTGCTGTATTGATCAGACCAGCCACCCCCTCAGTAGCCCCAGGCTGCACATCAGTATAATTATTCACAATAACAAGAACAGCCGAGCAGCAACATCAAAGTCTGATTCAGGCCCTCTGCTATTCAGCATACACAATGGATTCAATGAGTATTGCCGCTGCATAGCAACGCTTAAGTGCTACAATTGAAACATCAACCTCCAATCTTAAATTTCAAATAAAGAGTAAAAACATATATTTACAATATATTTACAAATATTACATTGCATTTGGTATTGCTTTTTAGCCAAAACTAAAAGAGAGAAAACATAAAATAAAGTGTTTCCGGACTACCAATCACCTCACGTTCACTTTGATAGGCTTGCAACCAAACGCATGCTTTTGTAACATATGACAAATCACATGACACATAATAATACATCACGTGACAAATATCCTCACAGGACTGAGATGTAGGCAGGGAAGCTGACAGGGTGGGACAAAGGGGTCAGTTGTCCTGGGCCCAGGAAGAAAGGGGGCCCAAAACTGGGTTCTCATTCCATTGTGTGGGTTCTCATTCCATTGTAGGCCTTTGTCCTGGGCCCGTCAATATCAGTCAATATCAGCGGCTCTGATGCAGGTACCCGGACATACAACTGACTGAAGTGAGTCAGTTGAACTGAGTGAATGAATCTCCAGAGCCTCCGGTAGCGAATAAAGAGGAGAATAGAACAGAGAAAAGGATGCACAATAGGAGAGTAGAACAGATAGAGAAAAGAATCTAGATGTCCCCTGCAGATGCACACTCACCTCTCTCAAGGACTTGGGCTTCATTTTTATTTTGTCAAGTACTCTTTGGATAGGAAACCAAACAAAGTAAATGAGTGAGTAATCTCACCATGTAAACACACACATGTGCACGCATGCCCACACACACACGCACATGCACACACAACGCTGCTGTTATACACACACACACACACACACACACACACACACACACACACACACACACACACACACACACACACACACGCACACACACAGACACACACACACACACACACACACACACACACACACACACACACACACACACACACACACACACACAGAAACACACACACACACACACAGACACACACACACACACACGGACACGGACACACACACATGGACACACACACACACACACACACACACACACACACACACACACACACACACACACACACACACACACACACACACACACACACACACACACACACACACACACACACACACACACAAGCATTATTTGGAAAATGTGTAGGCTACCAGTGAATGATGTTTTGATTCCACCTGTATTGCTGCTGTTGTTATGGTGACTCGTTCCAAGCAGAAAGAAGAATACATAGTGAGGATGGACAGACCAGGCCCTGTCCTTCACAAGGAAGCTTCTATTTAACCTTTGAACATCACTCAAGGTCAACGGTAATGTGCTTATATGAACCTGATTTACTACAGTATGGGTCAACATTTTGATTTGATTACATTTGTTTTGCAGTCTATTTGAGCAGTGTTTCCCAACCAGGGGTACGTGTACCACTAGGGGTACGCGAGCACACTGCAGGGGGTACTTGGAAAAATGTAATTTTAACAAATGTATGGAGCTTAGTTGCATTGAGATGGAGAAAGCGATATAGAACTTGACTTAAGGGGTACTCATGGCACAACGAAAAGGCTTGGGGGTACGCTGGATAAAAAAGGTTGGGAAACACTGTATTTGAGGAACAGGCCTTTAAATTAAGATTATTTTGTGACCATTCTTTCAAGGTCACTAAAGAATGAACACCATATCCTTATCTTTAACCTCCTTGTTAAGTTTTCTGTATGTCATCAATAGTAACATTATATGGTCCCATTCATGCTTTCTTGAACTGTACATGTAGATAAAAAAAGACCTAGAGTTTTGAGCTTTGACTTACAAGGTCAACATTCATGTGGTCATTATTTGTTTAACCCCGAAGCACAGAGCCGGTTGTAACTTTACTGTCACCAAAATTGTAATGTCTATGTCTTAATCTGTTACTTAAGGCTCTCATAATGTGATAGTAATGTTGCTAAGATGCAGTTATTTTCAGCAAATAGTGAATAGGCCTTCCAGCACATTCTAAATTCAAAAAAGCATTTCCTGCTGATTCAATGTCTAGAGAAAGTAACAATCACAAAACAGTAGAGTGTGTGTAGACTAATGTGCCAACGAGATTTAACAAGACTCAGAGATGTTCAATTATTCTATTCACGTAATAAGGCACTTAATGAAATATTTTTGAAAAGATATCAGCTACCTGATTAGCAGGCCTATTATCAAGGTGTTAGTAGTAGAGTCAGTGTGTAAGAAACTTGTTTATTTTCTCTACCACTTATGTCCATACTCGGCACTATATCACAGACTTAACTTGCATGATTATCTAGTTTAGCAAGAATGATTCCATTCTTTGCACAGCACCGTTGCGCAGCGTAGCTCATAACAAGTTTCATAATACATACACCCCACAAATATAAATGCAGTGCTAATGTGAGATGTATCATGATTATGCTTGTGGACACAGCCGGGTGACAACTGTACTCCCCAGCACCATCCTTTCAAATGAGACTCGCATTTGTAAAAGAAGCTGAGGCAGGCGTGTGCTCTGGCTGTGCGCTGACTGTTATCATTGCAAAGTGAACTTAGCGGACCACCAGAAGTGGGATGAGACAGCGCTTCACTTCCAATTGGGGCTGTCCGGGAGGGCACGCCGTGCGGACTAGACAGGTATCTCTGCTAATACCACTCACCAAAACAAAACTAGCCTCACATAAGACAGCACAGTCACTTAACATTCAGACTCTGCATGAGTCCTATTTCCCCACTATAACAAATAGCATGGGAGGGCTAGGCTATAAGGATGTTTTACTTCTTTCATCCCTGTTAGTAATTAGATTTGAATGCATTTTTCATTTTACAGTGCTACTAATTTCACCATAGAAAATTGTTCTGTCTGATTAATGTATTTACAAGGCTCAATCAGTGTGCCGCATCACTGCTCAATCATGCCATTCTTTAAAAAAAACAAAGACAAAGGCCATTATCTGAAATTCTCCTGGAATTCCGGCAAACAGAGTGTGCGTTCGGGTACAAACGCTCCATAAACCAATAATACCAGTAGAAATGTTCACCATTTCTATATCTAATAACTCAAAATGCTTCAGCATGGGCCAGTGCACTGGGTAAGGCTATGCTATGCATCCTGTTCAGAGCTATCTGCCAAGCATTGTATGTATCTCTCTCCAAATGTCAAAGTGACATGAGGGATAAGAAAACCTGTCAATAAAATGCACCCCTGACGCCACCAAAAGTTAACTTGTCAGACGGCTGCTGCTGGCGGCATAGCCCTTGCCCTTTGCCATAGAGCCAAGCTTGTTGCCTTGGGTATCTCTGTGTGTCGCCAACAGACAATACATGACGGTTTCATTATTGCATGTGGCATCTGCTATGGGAAGACTTTAATATGAAGAGGTCGCATGGCTCCCAGAAAGAGGGCTACGTGCACGCACGCGCGTACACACACACACACACACACACACACACACACACGTACACAGTCCGCACGCACGTCCGCACGCACGTCCGCACGCACGTCCGCACGCACGCACGCACACACACACAAACACATACACACACACACACACACACACACACAAATGCCACTGCCTGAAAGTATAACAATACAATTCTGTTCATAAATGAAAGCACAGCCCTCTGCAGCCCTCTGCCCTTTCCTTCTCAGCTCGGGTTCAAGTGGAGATATACATGTAAGTAGGCCTACCTACTGTGGTACGTGAGCAATTTGACACAATTTCCACACCTAAAATGGAATGGACTAAACAGGTGAGTGGGAGACCTTTTTGATGGCAGAATTATATACAGTCTGCCTCAAAGAATATTTTCAATGTCAGTGAATGACATTTAATATTTACTTTTAAAAAACTAACAGTGTGGTTGTGAAATTATTGACAGGGACAGATTTTAAGGGGTAGACTAGGACAGCATATATTTATTCTGTTTGTCCACATTTTGTTACACAAACACACAGCATGGCATTTTTGATGTTTTCAGAATTGACTGTTGGATAGAATCCGTACAGTACGTTTCCAATTCCTCTCCATACATAACGGACTTACTTTGAGTGCAGACTGCGAACAAACATAACACAGCAGTAAAGCTTTTCATATTCAATAACACACACAGCCCATGATTTTGAGATTATGTAGAGTTTGCCTTCTCGTGAATATTCTCCCATGCTCTTTGAGCACGTCTGCCTGTCCTCAAATGTCTTATTTCCTAGGAGAGATCCCCCTCCGCTCCTTTGCCTTTTGTCATCTGAAGTGAGGTGGAGACGAGAGAGGGTGCCAACTACTGAGTTAATTAGCACACTGTTCATTCGAGAAAAGACTAGAAACAGCAGTTTATAGTTCACTTCAAAACAATAGGGAGAGACAGTACGTATTGTGGCAAAATAAAATTTGTTCCATGCACTCAAAGGCATTCAATAGCTGATCTCTTTTGTTCTGCGATTCAATTAGCTATGCCTATGGAACAATCCAATAGTGATAGAAAAGCACACCCAAAATAGCAATGTTGAGACAGAGAGAGAGAGAGAGAGAGAGAGAGAGAGAGAGAGAGAGAGAGAGAGAGAGAGAGAGAGAGAGAGAGAGAGAGAGAGAGAGGGGGGATATGCATATAAATGTGTGCAGCTGGGTTTTTCTAAAAAGAGTTAACGGTTGCAAATCTCCTGTTCTCATTTACAGCACCCATAACACAGAGTTACGTAGCTTCCCATGAACCTCACATGATCTCCTTTTCTGTTATTGTTGCATGAATAGAAATATTAATGTCGCTTGGAGACTGTTAAGTTATTGAACTATTTGGTTTCAAGAGGGGCTAGAGAAGAAACTTTTTTGTGAGGCTCAATTTCATGATTTTTTATTTTATTTTTTTACTTCCCCTTAGACAATACATCATTTATAATTACTGACTGTGTGAATTACTGACTGCTGTAGACCTATACTAGCTGTGTGAGACATTTCAGTCATCTAAGATTTGTTTGGATTGTTTATTGATATCAGAGGTGGACTTTCCATTACGCAAACCTAGGCAATTGCCTAGGGCCCCGACCAAATTTGTCCTCCATAGGGGCCCCAGCTGTCACACCAGTCTTGATAAGCACACTAAAAAGTAGTCTTGATCTTAATTTGCCACTTATGTAAATGAATAGAAGATATATATGAGACAAAACATTAAAATAGCACCAAAAATACAGATTTGTATGTCTCTATAATCACTTTTGAGGGCCCCGTGTTTATATTTCGCCTAGGCCCCCAAGGTGACTTGATGCGTCCCTGATTGACATCATATCAGCTTCCCCTTTACTGGAGCACTGTTCTTCATGTGGTTATCCCCCTTCACGTTGATCCTGTCTTCTCTTCTCAGTATTATCAAGTCTTTATGTCAAAAGAAAAAGAGCCAGTTTGTCTGACTTCTGAATCAACCAGGGAAATCTTAATGAAATACTGGAAAAGAGTAATAGGATTTTGATTGTTAACATTTACTACTCTTGATATGCTCGATACATCTCAAATAAGGCATGGGGTAGGGTAGCGCTTATTCTAATATCCCATGAACCTCTGCTCCCTCCTTCATTCACAGCAGGGGTAGATGAGATTATTTGATGTAGTAAATAATTAACCCTCTGCTCTATGCACTAGCACCCTGGTCGTAACCCAGCTCTTGACTGAAAGGAGGGCAGGAGAGAAGTGTATTGGTCTTTCATTTATATAAAAGACACAGCTGCTTAAAAAGAGACAATGCCGTTATCCAGGTCACATGCATTATCCGAGTGCTTTCTGAAATACTATGCACATTTACTGTAGTAAATGTACTGTAACAGAATAATATTCATATCAGAATTATTGGTTTCATTTCAGAATGATTGGGCCATTTGAGTTTTGAGAGGTCTGGTACATCTTGATTTCTTAATGAATATTGATCAACAGTATCGCCTGAGTTTTGCTTATCCTCTTGTAGTGTTAGAAGTTATTTAAACACAATGCACTCCTGCCAAAGCATAACGTGATAAGCACAGCTAAACACAACTCAATATGATGGAGCAGCAGAGTTGTGCAATACTACAGTGCATTGTACACAATGCAAAAGAAAAAAACAATGCAAAATAATCTGCTTCATCTCAGTATATCAAAAGTCCTCTGTCAAAATATCTGTCTTCAAGATACATAGTAAACCTACATCTCATGTCATGTCTTTCACTAAAACAATAAGTACTAGCTGCCAAGGGTCTTTCAGTGCATTAACACAGCACAGGATTTCCTGGTGACTGTCGTGCCATGCCCCAAAGTCCTCATGGAGGTTAGACACGGCTGCTTAAAGCTAGAACTGCCGTATGGTCTTCTCAATTTACTGAGGTTGTGACTAATTCTGCTGGCACAGTTATTGCATACTCAGTGCCACCGTTCCGCATGGGGCTTCTACCTGGAAACCACAGACGTCTGCCAAACACCACTAGCTTGGTCCTCCATTACAGTACATGCCAGAGAGGTGACTGGTATTGTCCGTGTCTGTCACTGTAGTGGTAATTATAAAGTGGCGTGCTCTGTATTAGTTTTCTGTTTCTGCTACATCCGTTGGGGGGAGTGTGTAACATTATGAAACATTATGTGACTCTTTACACCAAGGGCAAGGACAGGGCAATGTTATGGAATGCACATTATATTAGGCCTACATGTTGGCCCATATAGAGATGTAGGGATGGTAGATTGTGGACAACTGTCATCCAAATGTGGACCATAAAAATATAGAATGGGAACTTCTATTTTTATTTAACCATCCTTATTATTAGCAATAGTAACTGTGTATTATCCACTTTCATTGTCACATGTTAAGCTAGATATGCACAAATGCAAGGTTTGTGCTGCTGACTTAGAGGTGAGAAGTGCTATGACAATGTGGCAAGCTTAGGCAGTAGCCTGAGTGACTGTCTTACTGTTTGAAACTAGAATGGGCACTCGGTAGAGCGCAAACCTTCGCCTACGCCACTTATTTGTTTCTGGCCATCTTCAGAGTGTGGGGCATAACATTCTCCAAATTGTGGTGTTAGTTTCATGTAAATCGGACCGGAATATCGTAATATTACATTGTTGGCCCAGTCTTGACCTCTTATTCAATTCCGCATGCACACGTTGTTCTGGCATATAGTGCTTGGCAAAGAAAAACGTTTTTGACATTTTCGTGACCTTTGACCCAATCACTCCCAAAACGTAATCGATTGTTCCTTGGGTCATGACCAATCATCCCAGTAAATTTCATAGAAATCGGCTGAATTTACGTTTTTGACCTTTTCGTGACCTTGACCTTGACCTTTGACCCAATCACTCCCAAAAAGTAAGCGATTGTTCCTTGGGTCATGACCAATCATCCCAGTAAATTTCATAAAAATCGGCTCAAATTACGTTTTTGACCTTTTCGTGACCTTGACCTTTGACCTTTGACCCAATCACTCCCAAAAAGTAATCGACTGTTCCTTGGGTCATGACCAATCATCCCACTAAATTTCATAAAAATCGGCTCAATTTACGTTTTTGACCTTGACCTTTGACCTTTGACCCAATCACTCCCAAAAACTAATCGATTGTTCCTTGGGTCATGACCAATCATCCCACCAAATTTCATAAAAATCGGCTCAGTTCTGCCTGAGTTATACGAAGTACAAACAAACAGACAAACATATTCACAAATAAATACACAGCGGGCAAAACATAACCTTCTGGCGAAGGTAATGAGATGTGGGAATAATTCTGACAAAACCCTCAATTTACCACGCTTCCGGAACTGGGATGCTGCAACTGCCCACAAACACTCCAGTACTTACCTTTTGGCTATTGCCAACACTGTCATTCTCACAGGTGCGGGTAAGAAAAAAAAGAACATTGAAGAACAAATACAAAAAAGAACATTTTAGAGAATAAATCAACCACAAAAAGTACAAAATAAATAAATGAATAAGTTTTCCTCCCATCCAAAATATGCGTTAACCAGACATTGTCATACAGGTCTCTGTGTCATGTGCACAGTTTCATTGGTAAGAACAGTTATAAAACATTTCACCTCACTACTACTTTTCTTACCTCAAAATCTATAAACTGAACTCAGATTGCAGCTCCAATTTTACACAATCCGACAATGGCATTTGCAATATTTCATCCAAGGTAAACCTCCACCTCTGTCTGTGTATAGGACACTTTGCGCTGCTGTCTGCCACCGACCCGTCTACACACCATCAATCTGTCTTCCTAACCCTATAAATGTCTGTCATGATGACAACCTGTTAGTACGGACTGGAACGTCTAAGAACGATTCTCCCAGCTTTAGGGATCACTGATGATTGTTAACTTATAATAAAACATGGCTTACCTGTTCCGTTTAAATCATGCCTTATAACATGTTTTTTTTTTTGTCCTTCAGTTTGTTTTTTCTGCACAGAGTGTGGGGGGTGGGGGTGGGAAAAGCATTGCTGCATGTATTCCAACAAGGGGCAAGCAATGGTGTGCAAAAAGGTTTTTTTAAAAAAAAAAACCAGGATGTTTGGAGTCAAGGTTACAGTATCTTTATTCCCAAACAACACTAACAACATCTAACTCAACCACAGTAGACATGTACAACATAAAAAGTATGCAAAGAACTGGATACTTAAATACTGCATACATGCAATGAATTAAATATTAAAGCCTTGGGAACATATAACATAGCCAAGATTAAAAACATGTATAAATACAATAACAGC
This sequence comes from Engraulis encrasicolus, assembly GCF_034702125.1. Taxonomy (NCBI): domain Eukaryota; kingdom Metazoa; phylum Chordata; class Actinopteri; order Clupeiformes; family Engraulidae; genus Engraulis; species Engraulis encrasicolus. The sequence goes on from NC_085860.1 coordinate 12,699,478, forward strand.
TTACGGCCACAAGAGCATGCCATAAATACATAACTACATACATAAACCTGACAGCTTCATATGGTGTCAACTACACTCCTTGTGGTAAGAGCATAATGATCTTATCTCACATTCAGTGTAGCCACAAAATACATGTGTGAAAAATAACAAGCGAGTACATTCATGTCATACTACAGATACTCCATGATTAACTGCACGGGCTGGATGGAGCATGTCTGACTGTAGCCGATCATGTTGTTTCAGAGCCTACAGCTCAACATGCTACTGATGATGACGGCAGCCATGACAAGAGCTGAAGGACAAGGTGAGGCTGTGCTACACCCACTGCCATGAACCCTGACATACAAACTCATTTTGTATTTTTGCCCACAAATTGCGCCTGCCATTCTCATTAGCCCATAAACTATGTCAAAAAGGTTGGATTAGCGTTGACCCTTTTGCCGCTCTGATAATGAGTGTTGCGCATCACGGTGGATGGCACTGACATTTACTGGGGTTAAAACAACCTGAATCCAACACTGACCTTCGACAGTGTTGACTCTTGAAGGGTTATTTCCTGAAAATGAATTCAGTTTATGGATTTTGTTCTCAAACAAAAAAATAAATAATAATAATTGATGACTTTCAAGCACTAAACTTAGCCTTTTTTCAGTTGCCTGATAGAATTAATGAAGAAATTTCTCCACAAAACAATGCCTGCCTTGCAGCCTAAATTAACACCATTGATCTGATTCAACCACCTCAATGCAGAATTAGATAAGACTATTTGGCGGGCTGGTTCTCTCCAACTGGGTGTTAATTGGTATGTATCCCCTTATTACTGCAGGAGACAACTCAAATGAGTGATTAAATACACTGACTAACACTTGACGGGCCTCATTTACTACATTATTGACGTACTGCTGGTTGTTGATATATTGTAGAGTTAACACAATGGAGTCACTGATCAAATTCAATCAAGCCACCCAAACTGCTTAAATAGGAATAATTGCAAAATAATGCAAAAGATGGGAATGTTTTAGACACACACGCCGAACTGATGCATCAGTCTCCCTTTGAACAATATCCGTTAGGACCATAGCATACACATGTCATGTAGTTTATTAGCTTGCAACTGTAATGTAGTCAACTGTAATTTAGTCAAACTAGAAACAGGTTGGGTTGTGAAATTAACATTATGGTATGGGAATTATAAAATTGATGGTGTGGTGTTGAAGCAGCTAATTGTGACAAAACATTCAATTTATCCTGCAGAGTTATACGAGACAATACCTCAGCGACAACAATATGCTCAATTCAGTTAGGGGAAGGAATTCAATCTCTCTCCAGAGTTTGTGTTTTGTGACTGTGAAATAAAGCTAACACCTATTGCAGAGGGATAACAGTTGTTATGGGGGGTTTCTGGAGTTTGTTGCTACAGGTAAGCCATTCCTTTCTTGAAATGCTAATTTCGGCCTGCTGACAGTCTCTTCGCATCCTTTTCTTTTCAATTTTATGTTTGTTTTTGTTATACTGTGTGCATGTGTGTGTGTGTGTGTGTGTGTGTGTGTGTGTGTGTGTGTGTGTGTGTGTGTGTGTGTGTGTGTGTGTGTGTGTGTGTGTGTGTGTGTGTGTGTGTGTGTGTGTGTGTGTGTGTGTGCGCGCGCGTGTGTGCGTGTGTGCAAATTTCTTTCTTCATTAAAAAGGAGGTGGTGCTAAAAAAAAAACAATCAGTGTGAAGCCCAGTATCACTATCTTGGCCTGCATGTCCCAGGTAGAAATATTTCTAGCAACTAGTATGGCTAGAAATCCACAGGACAACAAATAGGCCAATATCAATTAACCATCCAAGTGAATACTGTTACTAACCGAATTATAGAGTTACGAATCACGTGTGGATTTCCCATTTTTATGCAATGCCCCTTTTGTCTGCGACCCCCCTTCAGTGCCTCCGCGACCCCATCCCGCCCCCCAGGGGTCCCGACCCCCAGTTTGGGAACCACTACATTAACACACCAAGTAAATTTAGCAGGAAGTGGAGCGGCCAAGGGAGTATAAGGAGGTGATTGGCCATAACCACAGCTGTTTGTCTTAATGAATGAAAACGCTCACCATTCTGACAAGTCATTAATCACCACGGTGATGATATAACCATGTGCAAAGAGCAGAAGCAAAGACATGGATGGTGATCATCTATACACAAAGGTGCACTCGTTAAGCCAGATTTTTGAATAATCACAACAAAATCCCTGAAATATTGTTTGTTGTCCCTTTCCCAAATCCCTTGGCAGCCATACTGGCTGATCTTGTTTGGGGATTGGAGCATGAATAATGTATACCACAGACAGCATTGGCCAACATTGCAGCACCATGGCCATGAAAAGCCAATGCCTGCTTTCAACACACTGAGATTATATTGGTTATAACCAACACTTAAAAACACATTTTTATGCCTCAAAACCAGGAAAAAAAGGCCAATCACACGGTCCAGTGGCTAGGTGCTTTGTCCTTGACCCATTGGGTCCACTCCTGAAAAATGAAACATTTTTGCAAAGCAGCACACAGGGAGGAAAAAGGCACAAAAAGCACTTTTTTTCATTTCCGCAGACATGGAATACATTCTAAAATTAATTCAATGTTTTAAACGTCAAGTGCAATCCATTGCTCAGCTCCCCGTTGTTATTGTTTGCAAAGTTTACTGCCTCTACTCGTCCAGCCTCTCTGTACTTCTGGTTTGCATCTATAGCTGATGTGTTTAGACAACATCATGATGCCGCATGTACCAAGGTCTCAGTGGTCAGCCATGCAGCAAAACCTATTGAACGTACCGTAGCTACATCCCAGCAGCACAGAGACAGTTTTAACAGTATAGTCAGACTAGACAACAGCCTAGGGCCCCAGCAAAGCAAATGCCATGGTAAATGACAGCAGAAAAAAAACGTAATAATAATAAATAATAATAATAATAATAATAATAATAATAATAATAATAATAATAATAATAATAATAATATAGGCTATGGGTTTTCAAGACACTCAAAGATGCTTTAGAGACCTTTAAGCATAAAAACAAAAGAGGGCCCTATTTTTTATATTTTGCGTAGGGTCCACTGTGTAGAACCGCCACTGATGCCCACACAGAGAAAATGATTACACGGCTACAACAACAGTCTGACCTTGATATGGAGGTGCTAAAGCTGGGGCAAGTGGAGTGCCTTGACTGCAAAATGAATGTTCATACACACATAAACACTTCAAATGACATGAAATTCACAGCCAACGCTGGGCAGCTGACCACACTATGTGCGATAGTGTACTGTGCATTTCAAGACGAGTGTGGAATATTAGGTACTCTTGATGTCTACTATAGGATTAGGTCTGGGATTATGTATATTGTGCAGTGTATTAGTGCGCTGCATAATATTAACTGTAAACACAATACAAAGGGACAGTGAAATAACTTGCGATCCATTATTGGACTGTGCAGGAAACAGTGATGAGAACATCTTTTTTTTCTTGCACACAGCACAGGTGGGGTTTAAAAAAAAAAAAAAAAACGATAAGACGGTTGGAGAATAATGTGATAATGTCCTCGATGTTCTCAATGTGACAAGTGATATTTAGAAAATGAGAAGATGACTGTGTTGACACTTCAGCAGATGACAATTAAATCCTAGTGTTTCATTCTAAGTGCGCACCATTTAGGGACGTAAATGCCAATTCATCCTTACAGCTTCATCCATCTGCTAACCTCTATTTATCTCTGAAAGCTATAATATTGTCAGGGCCTTTAAAAATAAACTGACTTTTCCCCCTTTAGTTACAGTTTTCCTGACAGCAGAAAGTTTGGCAGAGCTGAGGCATGCTGTATTTGGTGAATGGGCTTTTAAAAGGCAAGGGACGCCTCACTGTTTCCGAATAGAAGTTTGTCTGACAAACCAACTGTGGTGGAAAACTAAGGCAGAGCTCCAAAATAAACATTGCAAAGCTGAACAGATGAAAGAGAAAGGGTCCTTTGTTGTAGGAGAACTTGAAAGTTGTATGTTTACTTTTCTTGTGTATTCACTGTGGATATGCACAGATTTGACTTCAAATTTTAGAGATTCCTGTACAGACTTGCAAATCTCAAGACGTTTTTTCTTGTGCACAAACCTGAATAAATACTCAAAGATTGAGATGCAACTGTCCATACACATTTGAGAATAAAGGAAGAACAATGGGCCCGTGGGGGTGTGCTTCTGGAGTTATTTAACTGGAAAACAATTGTGCACTGAAGAGCAGACACCATTTTGCATCCTGAATTCAAAAGGGATAAAGTTCAAAGATGTTTTGCAAACTATGTACTTGTTCACAACATCAAGTTGCATCCCTCTTTATATCATCACAGTTGTTCATCTCTGTAGGCCCGTTGAAGGGGAATAATCTGGGAAAAATATGGAGATATATTTCCTCCATATATCCTATAGGAGCTGTCATTCAACAGAGATTTTTTAAAAAGTTATTGAGATGCTGGCATCTAAACCCAGAGGGAACCAGTGGCCTTTCAGAAATCATCGTACAAAAGTTGTCAAGAGAATTCTACATGGCCAAAGTGAAAAACGCAGATGGAATAAAATAATAGTCCCTCCTCATTTGGCTTCTTTCAAATGACCAAACAATCAGAAAACAATCTACTGTACAGTTTGTAAACAAAGAACATAAACTAGCCATACATGCTAGGAAGATAATTTATGAACAGGTGTGTGAAATAGTATGGCAGTCTGAACTTCAGCTACAGTCATGTCCTAATAATAATAATAATAATAATAATAATAATAATAATAATAATAATAATAATAATAAGTCCTGAAATTCTAAATGCACAATGCAAAAAACGTCAGTACATTAAGCAGAACTGGATCAGGGGATGCAGTGAGAGATCTGTGTCACGGCAGAAATACTCCCTGCATTTCTATGACTCATAGATTTAGTCCTGTAGGTGGCTGTGAGGGCCTTGCAAAATCCCAAGCAATATGATGAGAGAAAGAGTAGCCTAGTTATTAGGAACCAATATTTCTGTGACTGATTCTGCTATCTACCAATGATCTCTGGGTATTGTATGACATTTAATATTCCAAGTTCGAACATTAATTTAAATATAAATGAAATATGAATAGCACAGTGTATTGCATATCCAAACAACAACAACAAAACACATTTGTGTATTGCATTTCTATTTCTATCTATCATTTCTATCTATTTGCAAGTTTAGAGCTGCCATTGGCACAATCTTTTGTCATACTCTCTGGATTTGGAAGTTTTGTTGCACAACGTCTTACAAACGCTATCCCCTTCTTATACTGCATAGAGCTCTGTAACACATCAAGATGGGGTCTTTTTGTTTCAGGTTCCCTTTTGTGATTTCCCCTGCTATTTCAGCATGCCAATTTCCCTTGCGGATGGAGTGGGCTTGATGTCACATGTGTGAAGTCTAGTTCATGAGCCATATCTTTGAACTCCTCACCAGAGACTGGGGCCCATTGTCATCGATCTCTTCATCTCCATAGCGGACAAAGGTGGCTTTCAGCTTTGTTACCACTTGGGTGCCGCTGGTGGTGGGCATGTGGAGAAATGATAAATTCTGTATGGCACTCAGAAAAGACATGGTAGCTCTGTTTGTTGTGTTCGCATAAGGCGATGCTTATTCTTTTCCATGGTCTGACTGGAAGTGGTGTGGACATCATGGGCTCCCTAGACTGGGTGGTGCAATGTTCTTGGCATTGGTGGCAGTTTAGGACTCGATACGGGATGAGATGCCTGGCCACTACACAGCAGCGTTAGCTCTGCATTTAGTCAATTCCTGATGGCCATCATGGATGAGCTCTAATACTGCATGTCAGCCCTCAGTTACTCTGGGATTATTATCCTATTTTCTCTGACCGCTAGGCCCTGGTAGACTGACAGTTCACCTCTCATGGACCTCTCAATACTCACTGTGGGATAGTGGGGTGGGCCTGGCTCATTGGGCCACCCAGACAGTGTGTCATCTGCAGCCGTGGTGGCTCTGATGTTGTCCATTCTCCGCTCTGTAGCTGGCATGTTGTTGACGATGGATACCATTCCACTTGTGCATTCATGTCGCCCACCTGTGTGTGCCACCAAAGGGATTGCTGGCAAGGGTTTTCCCCGGTGCATATGTAACGGAGGCTAACTAGCAGAGTTGGCGTGGAACATTGGTAAAACCTCCCTCCGATAGCGTCATACGGTCTCCTGCCGTTGGGCTGAGGGACTAGTCTCTTGGCCCAGCGGTATCGTACTGTGTCTCCCATTGCCGGACCGTTGTAGTTGACGAGATCGCACGTTCGATCCCCGAGGGGGGTGAACAGGTGCAAGATGACCTCCGTCACAGTGGTGCGGCTGACCCGGGATGGGAGTGAGGTTTAAGGGGGATAGTGTAACGGAGGCTAACTAGCACAGAGTTGGCGTGGAACGTTGGTAAAACCTCCCTCCTATAGCCTCATACAGTCTCGTGCCGTTGGGCCGAGAGACTAGTCTCTTGGCCCAGCGGTATCGTACTGTGTCTCCCATTGCCGGACCGTTGCTAGCTTGCGTCCACCAAGACAGGTGTGGGTTTGCCGACGTCTTAAAATGCAAGGGTAGGTGGGGTTGCAAGAAGCTATTTGATGTGCTTTGATGTCCCAGGTCCAGGAGGACATGGATTTCAAAAGTTCGTACATGGGCTGTCCCTCTGAGGATATATTTCCACAAGTAGTTCACAATGCTTAACATTTTTTTAAACTCTGTGATGTTGCCGGTGGCTAGAGCTTGTTTATTGCAGACACCTTGGCTGGGTCAGGTCGTGTCATGTGCCCTCTGCATCTATTTCATCGCCAGGGAGTGTCAGGCTTTACTTCCCCAATAGGCATTTTTTTCATGTTCAGCTTGAGCCCCGCTGTCTCCATGCGCTCCAACACTTTCTGAAGACGGCCTTCATGCTCAGCCATGTTTTCTCCATGAACATTTACAGTATGTCATCCATATACACTCCAGTACACAATAGGCCTTGCAGGGTCTCTCTTTGGCATTTTTCATTGGAAACAGCAAACAACTCATACATGTTCTCTGTCTCCACACCAAGGTTATAGATAAGGGTGCTAACCTGAACCTGGCCATGGTCTTGGTCTGGCTTTGTAGCCGTCCAGTGTCACATGAAGTGTTCCTTCCTGTCATCCTATTCAGCAGATCTTTCGAAGCAGAAACTTTTGAGTGGGTTGAACTTTGGCATTGTAAGTCCAAACAGTTCACTACTGAACATTTAATTTACTGAGGGCTGCTCATCACTGACAGGACAGGGTGTTTGAATGTAGCCTATGTGTTGAAATGTGTATGTCTTTTATTTTCTTATTTATTTATTGTTTTTTGTTTTCTTTAGATTTTGTATTTCATTTTCTAAACTTTTTTATTTATACTATTTATTCATTGACTGATGGAGACTGGGACCGCAAACTGAATTGCCCTTCTGATGGGACTAATAAAGTTATCTGAATCTGAATCTGAATCTGAACACGCGAATGGTAAATGTCCGCCTTTTGATTTCCTTAGTGTCAGCCAACCTGTACTGGACCTCTCATCATAACACATTCAACTGACATTATGTACACTGTGGTGATGCCAAGAATAATATTTGATGTGACAATTAAAGGAACAGACCACCCTTTTTTGATTTTCACATATTTGCAGTATTTCCCAACATTATTCATGAATGTGCATATCATTTTCGTCTCAGTGTTTTCAGTACTTAGATTTATTGGATCAGAATTATTAGCATAGCTTAGCATAATCACTGGAAGTAACTGGTATCTTTAGCATCAAGCCACAAGTGGTCACTGGACGGAATTAAATTGCCGTTTTACACTCCAGTGAATTTTACATTAATTTTAAAATGGTTTATAAGTACATTTCATTGTGTTTTATTTTGTACCATAGACTTGCATTGCTATGCCTAATGTGGCTATACTGTTAAACGGGGGCAATGCAAACACATAGACGAAAATTATATGCACATTCATAAATAATGCTTGGAAATACTGCAAATATGTGAAAATCAAAAAAGGGTGGTCTGTTCCTTTAAGAGAATTATATGCCTACCATCACAACTGCATCAGAGCACAAGTATTTTCTGCCTGTCTGTACGTCACCGCAGAGATACACCAGCGGCGACGCGATTCAAGCGACAGAGTGCAGCAGCAAGCGATACGAGCGATTGAGGAGACAAGAGTATGTCCGTACAGGCAGAAGGCAAAGCATTCAAGCATTCCCATTGGCTGTGGTCACTGACCTCTATACAGTCATTGGTTGTCGCGGCTTGTCGCCGAACCGCGTCATAGAAAGTTGAAAAGATTTCAACTTCAAATTGTCGCGCTCGTCGCGCAAATCGCTCAAGTCTCCAGAATCGCTTTTGTCTCTCGACTCAATACAAAGTCAATTACTTCCGTCGCTCGACTCGCTCAGATCGCCGCTGGTGTATCTCTGCGGTTAGCCTACCACACAGAGGAAACAGCCAAAAATAGGAAATTAGATATTATTAAAAATTAGAAATATCTTCCACACCAGCAATTTTATACAGGATTGCTCTCTCATTCTGGGCTTGAATGTTGCATGTTACGTGACTCATTTAATGGCTCCATGGCTCTGCCATGTTATTCAATTTATGGACAGGTAGTGATGATTGTGAGGGTACAGACACATTGTGTACCTTTTATACATTTGCACATAATCCAGTTCAGTATTTCATTGACGTGAGTGGGGAAAAGCTATCCTTGTTCCACTGCGAAACATTATCCGAAGCACAGTCAGATCTTTTTTTATGTAAGGTTTTTATTTTTTATCTCTATTTTCTTCATATATTATCTTTATATTTTATGGAGAAGTCTGTGGCGGTCTTCGCACGCCATGTTTGTGGCATCAATCGCCAGTATCTGTCTGCTACTTGGGGCTAGTTGATGTGATCTGCTGACTCCACAAGCACAAGCTGTGTTTTTTAAAACCACCGTTTGGCACCTGACCTTGATTTTCAGAAGATAACTTTCGCCGCATGCACACATATTCACTGCAACCAACCACTTGCACTCTGCGCTGCCTGCACACATTATTCCACACACATTCACCTTCACAACTCACATCATGCATAATGCATGACTTGTGATATGCTGTAAATCATACATAATACACACCATTACAAAGATGCATGTATTTTTCAGTGTACAACAGATTACAATCATGTTGTTGGCGCAATAGTAAAATTTACTTGAGTATACAGTAAGAGTAACAGTAACAGTACAGTAAACAGTAGTAGGCTAGTGTTTACCAGAGCAAACAGTAACAACACGTAAGGTACTAATGCTCATTTTCGTATTCATTGATACCGTGTCCAAACCAAGAGGGTATCGGAGGACGGAGGCAAGTCACCATTGCACAGCATGAGACCCATAGATAATGATTGCTTTAAGTGATGGCATAATGAGGACTTAATACATATGCATGGGTCACTCAGGGCTGCCTTACCAAGCATTAATAAAACTACCAAGTGAGAGGTCAAGCCTGTGAATCAAGTGGAGGACGTCTAGAATACAGAAGTCAGCAGTTACAGTCTAGCACTCGCTGTTGTGACATAAATCGTGTCAAACAGTGTGGCAAGGCTTTGATATAGAGTAGCTTGTGTATCAATAGCAAAACAAGCAATGTCGGGAGTGTTATTCATGCTGGGGTTAGGGGGGTTGTTTAGTCTGTCTGATTAGTAAAATATTTTACATGAAGAACTTGCTGTTTTTTAAACATATATACCCCCTATATATTTTCATTTCAAGACAGGTTCAATAATTTGGGGAAACACTTTTTACTGTCCCGTTACTGTCCTGTTAAGCTAGGTACAGTTATATGGAACAACATGTAACGTTATGCTCTTAACTCTTACTGCACCATATGACATCTAGAGGATTCTCAGGGTTAGGGTTAGATATGTACAGTGTAGTGCACATGTTTTGGTACATGTAACAACCCTAACCCTAGCCCTAGATACTGTAAGCTGAAAAGAAAAAATATACGATGAAGTATTACCCCATCTCGTGAAACAGCTTACTGCTGTCCTGCTAATTCAAACCCATTCCAGGCATCTGTATTTTGTACTGGCTTTAATAACTATACACTTTTGGATTTTGGTCTGCAGTCAATCCTTGCTATACAGACACAAAATGATATGTTGGTCCTGGTGGAGTTAGGTGTTTGTGATTCAGGCAAGACACTCTATCAAAACAGTTGGAAGAGATTTTAGGAGGGAAAGGCCAGTAATAATAATAATAATAATAATTGTATTTGTATAGCACTGTGTCATACAAGGCATGTAACTCAAAGTGCTTAACAAATGGGAAAAAAAAACATTGTTAGAGATAGATTTAAAAGGAGAGGTACTGTATAGAGGAGAGGCAGAAAAAGCAGGAAGGCAGAGGAAGAAGAGATAGACAGAGAATGTAGAGTCATAAGGTCAACGTAGGTTAGGACCAGGATTCTTAGATGTGTGAGGTCCATAGTGGCTGGGCCTATCATAAGTCATAGATAGTCACACAGAGATTGGGCGCTCAGGTGCGGCCCCTGGTGGCATCAGGGGTGAGGAAAAACTCCCTTTCGCTTGATTCATAGTTTGTAAGGGGGAAAAAAAAAGCTCAGTGAGGTCTGAGAAAAAAGACCCCCTATAGTCAGGAAGAAACCTCAGGCAGAGACCAGCGGCCACCTAGGGGAGCCCCCTGCCAGGGCTGGTTGCGAGTAGTAGGGGCGCTGCGGCAGCTGGGACACTATGACGCCTTGGCAGTTAGGAGTTGGCAAGGATGAAGAGGTGGGTCTTCGGCTGCTTCTTGAAGGAGTCGACGGAGGTGGCTGATCGGATCTCGATGGGGAGGGCGTTCCATCTCTTGGGCGCATAGCAGGCAAACGCGGCGTCGCCGATCTTCTTCTGCGGGGGGCAGTGCTTAATTTGTAAATCAGCAGGTAACGGAACGCAAAGTACACTTAACGACACGTCGATGACGACATGGACTCAGGTCCCGGAACGCACACCAAAAAAAAAAAAAAAGGCACTTCTACAGCTGTTACACATACACATTGCACATACAAGCGTCATTTCAAACAACATCACTTTAATAAATGACATAAGATTGCGTTATCAAGAACGAGCGCTACATGAAGTGAGTGTGCGCGCGCTGTGCGTGTGTGTGTGTGTGTGTTACGGACAACAAATGCAAATGACTCACCATTTAGCTGCTCATAATATTCCACATCACCAGCATGTCAGGATTCTCCTCCCTCTCTCTGTTGCGCGTTTTACTGCGTGCGTCTGTCGCGTTTCTGTGTCCCTTGGAAACCCACGACCTGACGTAAGGGACAGGGTTGAATTTATCCAGTGGTGGTCCAACAAGATTCAGGAACAGCAAAGATGATATGGTGGTAGGGATGCAAGCGATTAATCGATTAATCGACTTTAATCGATCAATGCATTAATCGATTAAAAAACATTAATCGCAATTAATCGACAATTCAACTGACAAGAGACCCAGGTGAAATGGGCATGTGAAGAGTGTGTGAAGAGGTGTGCGAATAGTGGGAATATTTACATCACCTTTGGATTAAAGAATTGAAATAGAATTCATTTAAATGTGGAATTTTATCTCAATTTTGAATTTAAAAAAAATAGATTTAGTAGGTTTTTTCCCAGGGAAACTTTGAGATTTCGGGGGGAAAACGGCGCTTATCAATTAATCGTAAGTCGATCGATAAGGCTATCAACTAATGATTAATGAATTAATCGATAATTTGCATCCCTATATGGTGGGTATGAGCAGAGAGCCACGATGGGGAGTGCATATCAGATTCATTTGAGAAAAGCCACGCTCACATTCAGCACTTGCAATGGGAATACTGTTGACAGCAACAAGTAATTCCCTCAGTTCATCGGGCATGTCGTTTCCACCCGAGTCTCTGTATGCCCTGTAGGCCCGTAGGACAGCGCGTGGGTTTGTGATGTTGAAGCGTTGGCACAGTGACTCAACCTCAGTCTCTCCATACAACGCATCTGCTCCATCAGGCCAATACTGTGCGTAAAGTATCTTCAACTCCTCAATGAATTTGTTATATCCAGTTTTGTCTGGCAAGCGACCTCCTTGCGATAGCATGCGCTCATCCAGGTTTTTCGCCACAGTTAAGAAAAACTGCTTGTGGTCGAGTGATTTGTCACTTGGCTTTCCTCCATTCAGTGTGACACCTTGGAATGAGTTTTCAACGATCCCCCTTTGGCTCAGTTCAGTGTAGCGCCCTGGCCGTTCTGACATTGCCTCGAAAACTCTGATTTCACGTGAAATTGTCTTGTGTGCTGAAATGATGGTGACGTCTCTTTTTTGAAGCTCAACTGAAAGCTCAGACCAATTCTTGTAGTGCATCGCACATAATGCCCAAATTTCGTTCACCAAAGGCATGTGAAGACAGGCGCATTGCAAGCCCGCTGTATGTGCGCCTTGTGATGCCATCGCGAGAGGGGTCGTCGGATGCCGTTTGGAAATGGTTTGTAAAGTGCTGGGTAATTCTTCCACACAGCGTCGACTGTTCTAAAAACTTGAGGCCACCCACCTGGTATCTAGAATTCGACCTATTTTGCATAGTTGTACATCGAGGCTCTCCGCAGCCGTTCTCAGTTCCAATCGGTTTTTGTTGGATGTGCTATACAGTGCATACAGCTTGTCCATCAGACTTTTAAAGTGATTTTCGGCGCCCATCTCTTTCACTACGTCGGCAACCGCGAGCTCAAGTCTGTGGGCTGAGCAGTGCCACAGAGGTGATGTTGGGGAACATTGCCTGGAGCCGACTCGCCACTCCACTTTTACGCCCCAACATAACGGACGCACCATCACAAGTTACCCCAATGAGGGTTTTAGACAGAAATTCCTGGGTGAAATGAAGACGCTCCAGGGCAGTCAGCAGTGCCATGGACAATACCGTGGGCAGTTAGATCATCTAGCTCGACAAGCTCAGTGAAAATATTGGTGGGTTTGTCCATGTCGGGCAACTGAGCACGAATATAAATGATTAAACAGCTCTTCTTACTCAAGCTAGTTGACTCTTCCAACATTAAACTGAGTTTAGGTGCGCACACAACTATTTGTTCGAATAGCTTTCTTTTCATTTCTTCTGCCACGTTCGAGTGCAAAATCCTCCCCATGTCCAGTCCATTTAATTCTTGACAATCAATCTCGTGCTCAAAGCCATATGCGGGACGGTGACGTTTAGCCTCCTTGTATGCTGTGCGAAATACACGAGCGGTGGTGGTAATTTGTTCGGACAGGCATGTTTCATTACACACTGGGCCCATACTGTCTACTTTGGCTTTCTCCAAGAATGTTTGCGGCTGCCAGGTGAGCTTTTAGTACGGGCATGTTCGAATACTTTTTCGGAGTGCGCGTTGCTGTTTTCTGATATCCAAAGCCGATGATGACACTGTACTGGACACCCACTCTTTGGCAAGTTTCAGCCCCCCAGTCTTAAGTGGCCCCAATGTCCCCACTTTTTGACAGATTGTGCAGCCTAAACCTAAAAACTTCCATAACCAGCCAGGGGTTGTATGACTGTTTGATTTTAAACTGCTCTGGCGTCCAAATATGTGAGCATCCTCCCTTCCCGGATCTCTCGCTTGCCCCATCCTGCTCTCCTCCGCTGTCCCCGCTCTCCTCTCCTGAACCCTCCACGCTAACTGTCCCAGTTGTCACCTCTTGCTCCAGCTCGGTTGTTTCTTGCTGTGATGCTGTAGCACTGGTCTGGTGGTCGTCGTGGCTTTGTCCTTCAACTGCATCTGGCTGCTTGTCCTGATCCGCGGCAGCTGTGTAGTCTGTATCAGCACCGGTCGTAGCTAGCTGCACCTGCACGCTAGAACTAGGAGCTGTTGAGGCGGTGGGAGAACTAGCCGTTCTACTTGCTTCGTGGATGCTAGCAGCGACGCTGCTGTCCCCATCGCCGGTTGCTTTGTAGCGTTTTGACTCCTCTCCCTCTTCCTTTTTCTTGAAAAATGAAGTTAAAGTCATCTGTCGTTTAGACATTTTAAAAGTAAAACTTTTCAACTGCACAAGTTGATTGTCCCTCTCACTGACACACTGACCTCGGTCCGACCTGTATTTGCCGCCAGTATTAATTTTCCATTCTGTTCCTCTTGAGGCGTGGTTTGTATGTCAAGCGACCAGTAACATTGAATAGACATGAAGGTATGAAGATTTATTATAAAAACCTAATCCATCAATTTATTTTTGTACAATTTATGAATAGAAGTTATGGGCTACTACATTTAAAAACTTTTTAATGATAAAAAAACAAAAAACTTTTTTTTTTTTTTTTAATCATTCACGAGAGGTGGGGGATCAGCCAAAATAAGTCCCGGAACACGAGGGGGTCAAAATGACGAGGTGGGGGATCCTGTTCCGGCATGTTCCGGCTCAAATTAAGCACTGGCGGGGGGGTGGGGGTCCTTAGCAGCTTGGCATCAGTGGACCTGAGAGCTCGAGCAGGGGCATAAAAAGAGAGCATGTCTGAGATATAGCTAGGGGCAAGTCCATTTAATGCTTTAAATACTGTGAGCAGAATCTTAAAGTCGATTCTGTATGAGACAGGTAACCAGCGCAGGTCTGCCAAGACAGGAGAGATGTGCTCTCTCATTCTGGTTCTTGTTAGGATTCTTGCCACTATGTCACTATAATAGCAGATGGCAAGACAGATAGTGATGGCAGATGGCAAGACAGATAGTGTTTCTAACCGCTTGCTGTTTAGTTTTAAAAACAACTTTGCTGATTGATTGGTACAGAGTTATTTCAGACCAAACTGTTTTGTCTATAATCTCTTCATGGACAAGGGTGACGTATGTGCTTTCTTGACACTACTTTTTTTTTCTTTTAACGATAAACAAAGAACACATCATGAGAGTAAGATGACATGTTTTAATTAATTAGCGAGCCTTTCCAGGCATTGCATCAGTTATGACTGAAGACCTTGTGGCAGCACTGCAGAGCTATTCAGTTTGTTTTCATTGTGGGCTTTTTTTATTTTTTATTTTGGAAGTCATTATTATGTCCAAAATTCTAAACTAATACATACAAAGATCTGGTTGACACTTCAAATAATTAAAATATCACAGTCTATGCACAACGTAAGAGCTGTAATTGAACACTTGGAGGTTTTTTTGTTTTTAACATATGCTATAATTATTTATTGGTAGCACTGTATGCTTGTAAAGGCAAAAGTTCTGAAATGAGAAGAGAGCATGGATTCCAATAAAGCTCCAATTCCCTGGTCAGTGGACAAGATGATCAGGCAGTGCTCGAGGTGTTGTTAAATAATTCATGGTGTGATTTGCTCCAGGCAACCCTCTCTCCATGGCGCTACAAAAAGCATCTGTTTTCATAGCCCAGAACAGCTGCATGGGCCCCATGCCTTCAATCCATGCTATCGCAGCTTTTATCCCCTAGCAGCCAAGGTCATGTAAGTTTTAATACCAGCCCTTCACATATCACACACAAACACACACACGCGCGCGTGCACACACACACACACACAAACATGCACACATACGCATGCACGCATGCACGCGCGCACACACACACACACACACACACACACACACACACACACACACACACACACACACACACACACACACACACACACACACAGGCACACACACACACACACACACACACACACACAGGTACACGCACACACACACACAGGCACACATTTATGCAGGCACGCAGGCACACATGCAGGCACAGCACACACACACACACACACATGTACAATGCATACGTACAATGCATACAGACACAAATACATGCATGCACGCACACACACAAAAGACTACATACTAATAGAGATATGAAATGTACAGGCTGTCCAAATAATGCCTTCAAGGCTCTTTGCCTTTTAATGTCGGAACACTGACGTGAACATGCGGCCTCTGAGAGGACATAATGTTATGACATAGTAGGCGAATCAGCTTTCTACTGTATGTCAAAGCCTATACAACGCATTTCTGTGGAGTATGCTATACTGCATACTGTGCCGGCTTGCTGCTTGCTGCGGGTTCACAGAGCCTCTCTTGATTTTATTGTTCTGGTTAGTGTAAAAATTAGAGGTTAAGTTTAATGAGGCGTGGGTGACTATACAATACTTTGTTATGCACATAAATGTACACTGGGTTTTAGATTAGTATTTATTTCCATTATGCATGCTGCCCATTCAGAATTGTTACCTTTTCCACGAATATTTACCACCACCATCAAATTCGAAGTATTCATTATTACTGGAAAAATTGCACTTTTCGTACATGAAAAGGGGGATCATCTCCATGGTCCGCCATTTTGAATTTACAGAAATTCAGACATTTTTAGCTGCAAAACATACTACACTTTGGTCATACTTACGTACAAATATTAGTTTATCATTTAGTAATTATTTATGAAGAGATTAAATGTGGAAATATGCAGCACAATTTCAATGAGCAGCATAGTTGCAATACCGACTCTGGCCACCACCATAAACAGTGCACCTTTAACTTTAACCATAGAGTCAGGGCTAGTGGTCGGTAAGTGCATAATATTATGCTGGTCTTTATTTGCACACTAGGGCGTTATACTATACATACCCTAACCCTAAGCCTAAAAAATGCTTGTTTACTATATTCTTGCTCTTTGTTATGCTTTGTTCAATTTTGAACCAGACTGGCATCATGAAAAGGTGCATTATTGTTTTTTTTATCAACCGGTGAGCAGACGGAACGTCTTCTGATTGGCTGAGCAGGTGTCCTTTATGTAAGGGTTAACGTTCGGCGAGAAGGTCGCTACCGTGGAATAGCAGCACGACAGAGAGAATCTTTAGACCCCGACGCGGAGCGGAGGGGTCTTGTTCTCTCTGAAGTGCTGCTATTCCACAAAGCGACCGACTCGCCGAAAGTTAACCCGCTTATTATATGGATATACTTAAATGATTCACACATGGCGGGGACATTTCTTTAGACCTAGGCCTATTTAATGTTAAGATTGTTGCTGCGCAAAACAAAACAGTGCCGTTGTGGATCACCGCTAGGCAACAGCTAGGTAGCCAGGACAACAGGTGTTGTCTAGTCTATCACAGCAGCTGATTAGAGTGACAAAAGACCGGACCCCCTGCGGAGTGATATGAAACATTTGCTTTAGCCACTGACTTGTATACAAGCCAGTGGCTTTAGCAGTGAACGTCTTGTTGCCATTGACAGCGGTAGCCAGGACAACGGGTGCTGTCTATCACAGCAGCTGATTAGAGTCTTGTTGAAAAGTCGCTTTAGCAGTGAAAAGTCTTGTTGCCATTGACAGCGGTCTGTTATAGACCAACCCGTCCGTTATCGAAAAATAACAGACGTCCGAACGTTGGGGAGCCCCGTTGAAATGAATGGAGCATTCGACAGATGACGTCACAACCATATAATAATCCCCGTTAGCAGGACACCTATGATATCATGCAGGCATGCGGGCGTGCGGGCGGGCGTCTAAGTTGCTTCTTTTCTAATTTTCTGGCTAAGTGCCGTTACTAATTCTATCGCATCTGGTTGTCTAGTCAAGACCGCGTTTTTAGTTCTATCGCATCTGGTTGTCTAGTCAAGACCCCATTACTAAATCTATCGCATCTGGTAAGGTTGTCAAGTCAAGACCCCGTCGTCAATTCTATCGCATTTGGTTGTCAAGTCACCCCATCGTCCTGCGTGCATCCTGACATGCCTCCGATAGAGGCGCGTCTCACTAGATTAGGAAGTGGTGCCCATAGCAACGTACCAAGCGCAGTGGTTAATCTACTTTCTCACGAAGCCTTAGATCAACATATTAATAAATTAATTCTTAAATTATGCAAAATTGTGCCCAGACCCTAACCCTAACTTGTTACAGGGCGTTGTAAAGGACACATGCAAAAGCGTGGTGCACACACTTGATAGAAATCTGCTTTTAATTTGTACACATTGTCATGATGGCATGCTATTTTTAACATACTGGGTCCTTTACTGTAACTCTGCTTTTGTAAGTCTATTAATTCTCTACTCTACTCTACTCTACTCTAATTTGAGAACGGCAAAACCTGTGAAAATGTGAAGGGAAGTATTTTCAGAATGCTTTCCATCACAGCAGCCACTGGCCCCTTCAGATGTTTCTTTTTTGGAATATTCCGGTAACCTATTTGGACAGGTAATACCTAGCCCCCGGCCCCCATCCCCACAACGGCACATTAAACTGCTGCCATGTTGCAACTTTGTGGCTAGTCAGGCTGCCCAGGCTGTGCCAGGACGTGGTATATTAATCATGACCGCCTGGGAGGACGACACACAGATGCATCGCACAGCTGAACAGAGGAGAGGAGAGGAGAGGAGGGGAGGGGATGGGATGGGATGGGATGGGATTGGAGAGGAGAGGACGGGATGGGATGGGATGGGAGCAGTTTTCAGGGGTTTCTGGCTGTGTCCCCAGACTCTTTTTTAATACATTTTCTGAATTCTGCTGCCAAGTATCTCTTTGTTGTCATGCTGCTACAGCACACACCAAATTGCAGGAATTGAATTTTACTAGTTGTTTGTATAGATCATAAAGAACCCCTTTCACTCCTTTCATATTCTCTCTCTCTTTCTCTCTCGTTCTGTCTCTCCATACTGCAGCTCCTCCCTCTCTCCACCTTGTGCCGTCCTAGCCCCCTCCCCTTCCCTCCCTCTCCTCCGTTCTCTCCGTCTGCCTGCCTCTCCCTCTCCCTCTCCCTCTCCCTCTCCCTCTCTCTCTCTTCCTTTTCCTGCCGCTGCTGTCAGCTGCCGCTGGTCCTCCCCAACGGTTCCTTTTGGCTGGATGATCTAAATTTGCCTTTATCCGAGCTGAAGTCTGGGGGTACTGTAGGCTTTTAAAAGTAACTGGGACATGGATTTTCTGCAGCCTGCCACCCACTCTGTCTCCTCCGCCTGAATGGGACTGAATGCTTTTCCTATGACATAGCAAGAAACGTATACATTCGTGTCTCTGTGGTGTGTGTCTGTGTGTGCCTGCATATCATTGACACATCATTAGCATTGATGTATTGATGGCATGGTCCACCTTCATCGCCTTGGTGATTTGGATTTAATGACTAGCCGTGTGGATTGACGTCTTCATCATCATCAGAATTCTCTACACCAGCGGTAAGAGCTCTCTCATTCTGTGTACTTTTTTTGGTGACGGGTCGTCTCGTCTCGTCTGAGCAATGGGATTATTCTAAAGATAGAGATGGCATCATGAGAGAACGAGAGGGGCTGTGTCTCAGCGTATGTGATTATATGAGTCAGTCCTGATAAGGTTTTTGTAATGCAACCTTTTGTGTTGCTATCTCACTTTGATCTAGAGTTATTTTTAGTTCAGTCCCTCAGAGGAAACTTCGTGCACTCTGTGTACGTCCAGGGCGATGCACAGAGAACAAGGGAGGGGGTTTCTGACTCCGGCTCGAAGGACCGGCTCTGTTGTGGGCTGCAAAAGGGTTGACACATACAGTAGAGGACTTCTGGAATTAAGAGTCAGGTTATTCAGCACCATGACATCAGCTGTCAGTGGAGTTTTTTTTACATGGCTTACTTTTGCAGGCAACTGTCCGTGCCCAATTTTTTTCACTGAGACCGTGAAGAAGCCTAAGACCTAAGATCAGCATTTATTTCACTTGACACACCCACCCACCCACCCACACACACACACACACACACACCTGCACACCCACCCACATACCCACCCGTACACTCAAAGGTGCACACACACACACACACACACACACACACACACACACACACACACACACACACACACACACACACACACACACACACACACACACACACACACACACACACACACACATTATCTATATTAATTAATGTTCTGTGATCAATGTGCTACAGAACATGTATATTGAAGGAATAACAAAATTATTATAAACAGTTCACATCTATATATATATGTATATTTACATTTATAAAGGACAAACGCAAACTATGCAAAACTGAACAAGAAAGCAACATTTTTGCTTTCAGTCATTGCAGACTTTTATAAAAGACCATGAAGAAATAAAATACCGGTTTATGTAAAGATAACATACACAGACACAGTATTGGCACACACACACACACACACACACACACACACACACACACACACACACACACACACACACACACACACACACACACACACACACACACACACACACACACACACACATGCATATACATGAAGAGAAGTGTGAAAATGAATGAGAGTGGGAGGAATGAGAAACAGCTAGAGAGAGAGAGAGAGAGAGAGAGAGAGAGAGAGAGAGAGAGAGAGAGAGAGAGAGAGAGAGAGAGAGAGAGACGGGGAAGAGAGGGAGGAGACAGGAAAGAGGAGAAGAAGATGTAGAGAGCAATCGCCACTGCCTCTGCTCTCCAAAACATCAATATTTATTACATTTCCCATGTCAGAGGTAGGGCCACAATAACACAGTGTAGGCCGGAAAAAGTAATAAAAGATAAATAAAATTACGTAACTGTGGGCAGGGATCCCACCCCTTTTTTTCATTTATGATTCCCTTTCCTCAAAACAGCGTTTGCATATTAAAATGTTGCACTTCAAAATACATCTTCATTTTCTGCGTTAATTAGAAACGAAGAAACATGGAAAATAAATTGCATGTCGGGAAATATTAGGTAGAGTAACATCTTTGATATCTGTGTTTATCTGAGTTGCTTTTCATGGATGAGCAGTTGGCTAGTTAGACTATTTTTGGCTATGTGGGACAATGTCCTACTGTGATCATGACAGATATGAGCGAATATCATCCAAGAATGTTCCCTCAGTATCATTACAGCTGTAGATATCCCCATTTTCACTTGATAGCACAGCAAAGTGTTCATTGTGTTAAACTCTACTGTATGGGTTTTATGCAGCTATTATATTTGCTGCCAGACACTGGCTGACTTTACATCCATTTGGGTTTAAGTGCATATGAGTTTGGAACTGCGCTCTTGACTTACACATTTGGCAGGTATCACATCCATATGAACTACTGTAAAGTATAATGGAAGAAATATAGTCTTGGGCTAGTTAATGATGATGTATCACTCAAATAGCTACGTTTTAAGTTCTGTGGAAGTGAAATGAATATGCCATTTTTTCCCAAAGATTTTGGCAATGGATTATTGAAGCTCAGGTTGTCTCTTCACAACGGCCACTGGGGATGGGAGTTTGTGAAACCTTGAGCAATTTATCCAAAATACAAGTATGCTACATCACAAGAGTATATGAAATCATTCATTATGAAGTGGACACAAAAGTAAGAAAGGTTCTATGAAGCACATTGTGTCCAAGTTCACTCAGTGTATCCTATCTAGAATCATTTGCTCCTAATGGTTGTTAATGACAGTGTGATGAGTTTATCTGCCCTCGGGGTCTGATGACAACAGATTGGGATGCTGGAAAACAGTGAGGCAGTTGTCTTTAGATGTATGGTAATCTATTTTAAGATCCTTGATAGCAGCTTGTGCAGTTTGTGGTTTGTATAACATGATCCTTGTGTGAGATTGTGTCATTCGGTGTAATCGCAGTGAGCACAACATGGCATACAATAGTAGAGTAGAGAAACTTTATTGATCCTCAGAAGGTAATGAGCTAATTAGCAATGGCAAATATCAGGGTAGTGACTGGATGGTAATGACTGAATAGCAAATATCAGGGTGATGACTGGGTGGTAATGTTTCAATGGCAAATATCAGGGTGATGACTGGACTGGGTGGTAAGGACTCAATGGCAAATATCAGGGTAGTGACTGGATGGTAATGTCTCAATGGCAAATATCAGGGTAATGACTGGATGGTAATGTCTCAATGCCAAATATCAGGGTAATGACTGGGTGGTAATGACTCAATGGCAAATATCAGGGTAGTGACTGGGTGGTAATGACTCAATGGACTGAGTGAGACAAAACCTCCCTAAATCCAATGACTGAAAATCACAATGATACTGCTGTCAGAATCTGTCAAGGGGAGCCCTCTCCAATAGTTTGAAGAGAAAAAATGGTTCCGATTTCCCTATTTGACTAGGGCTCCCAAACACATTGAAGCAGCCCTGGTATCAGGTGTTACAGAAGCAACTTTCTCTTTTTGTGGGGGAGAACTACGTAGATCAGCAGTGTTTGTGATCTGCACATAGAGGGTTCTTTTTGAAGAGGTGATGCTGTTATTATACACTCAAATTTAGAGGGGAACTTTGAGGAGAGACTCTGGAGGTTCAATCAACCATCATCTTCTTCAGTCCTCTCAACTGTCATTTACATAGTTAGTAATATTATGATGAAGTGGCGCAGAACTGCTGACTTGGGATCTATACTATAGACTCATTTAGTCATATTCATAAGGGATAATGCTGTGATTAAAAAAATAAAAAACAGAGACAGAAAAAGCAGTACATTTTACCTAACAAAAAGAAACAGTATTATGTGTTGCTGACGTATACACCTTTGGAAGCATGCCACCTACTGTTTTATTCTAATCTACTGTCAAGCTGATGTTTTTAACCCTTGAGAGGAAAAGACCAGACTATGACTCACCAAAGAGCAAGATTCAGAACAGTATATTCTGAATGACAACATGCATCAGCTTGGCATTTTTCAGTTTTTATTTGGTACTATTAACCTTTTTCACACAACTTCTTAACGCAAACCATAACCCTAACCCTGATGTTAGTAGAATGGTTAGTAGTAGCTGTTGCAAAAATAGTCCATTAGAGAAAGATACTTCAGGCTTGGACATTTCCGAGATCCATGTGATGTCAGGTGAACGCCCATTTAGGAGACTTTCGGTTTGGAGACCTTTGGAGACCTTAGGTTGAGAATTAATGGAGTTCCTTTGGCACTGTAGATGGCAATAGCGCACAGCATGTGCAAGCCACCACCAAAAATCACAACAACAGAAGAAGGAGGAGCCAACGCCCCCTTAGGAGACCAAAGTTGAGCACACTCTTTTGCATCGGGCGGGCAAAGTTCGGAGTATCTTTCTCTACTTAAGAAAATCTTTGGCTGTCGTCTATGGTCGAAAAAATGCACTGGGTTTTAAGGCTCTACACTCTGTTGAACTAAATCTGATTCTCCTCACACGTTGCGCTCAGTGCACAGGCAATAAGTCATGCATTCATGCCTCTGATTTCTAATAAGCCAGAATATTGTGTATGTGTTTGCATATGTGTTTCATATTAACTGTGAAAAGAAATGGCTCAGGGGGATTTTGTTTGCATTAGAATTACCAATGAAACTTTCCCCCTGTTCCTCCAGTGGCGCAACATTTATTAACACAAACTGATGTATCTGGGTCTGGACCTCTGGCACAGGGCACAATTACAATATTGTCATGTGCTCTAATGAAAATGTATGTTTTCAGATAGGCCGATGGTTCATCCTTTGCCTTGCCGTTTTTGTATGTGTATTGTGACAGTCGGCACAAGGATGATATATACTGTTGTTTCGCCCAGTTGTTGCCTTCTATTCTCTGTGCTGTTGCCAAACCAATTAGGGTGACCTCTTTGACTGTGGACAGCAGGCTGTTGAATGGCTAGATGCTCTGGGGAAAAAAACACAATGATTATGTTAAGTCTACACTGCCTTCATTATATATAAGAGCTTTAGTCATTTCAGCCTCCAGAATGAATGGAAACATCACATGGCCAGTGGACTGTAGGAAAACCCTGTGCCTTATGCAATGCATATAGCAGTATGCCCACTATCACAATCCTCAAGGCTTACAGTGCATTTTAACCCTAAGCCTCCCCAGATAGTTAATCAAATTATGCTATAAAACGTTGGTCCACATACAGCCATTAGGTTGCATGTAGAGCACTAGGGTACGCATGCAGCTCTTGGGTCACATGTAGGTCATTAGGCCAAGCAAACGAGAGTTTGCTTTTTATTTTTAAATGTGCCCTGAGGTTGAAAGTCTTCTTCTTCTTCTTCTTCTTCTTCTTCTTCTTCTTCTTCTTCTTCTTCTTCTTCTTCTTCTTCTTCTTCTTCTTCTTCTTCTTCTTCTTCTTCTTCTTCTTCTTCTTCTTCTTCTTCTTCCTCTTCTGTTGCTCTATTTCTTGTTCTTTCTGCTGCCAAAAATGTATGTCTGGGCCTTGGTGTTGCTTTTGTTATGTGTAGCAGCTGTGCGGTACAGACAGGATGTAGGAAGGAGAGGAGTGTCTTTACAGATCCTGGTCACAGCATGCACTACACGTCACAGCTGTCATTGCCCTGGCGGTGGTTGATGTTATTGTTTTGTTGTTGTTGTTGTTGTTGTTGTTGTTGTAGCTGTTGTTGTTGTCGGGTGTTGCTGTACTGTATGTAGGTTGTAGTGCTCCCTGTTGCCATATATTGATTAGCTGGTGGAGCTGAGAGCTGGCAGGTGGCTGTAGGAGGACGGGAGAATGTGGAAAACCAAAACCAATGGCATCGGACATCCACATGTTTTTTGTGTGTACTGTAGCCTATGGACGCTAAACGCAGATGAAAAAACATTCACTGTTAACATTCACTGAGAATGGTATACTTTTTTGCTGGTTTAAACGTCAAGTGCACTTATATGTGTTTTATTTTATTTAACACATTGAATTTGAAAGGCATACGTAATCACTTGGCCAGACAGAAAGAAATGAGTGTGCATCTGAGACTTACTTACTTACTTGCTTATTTAGATAATAATAACAAACCAAACACCAAAATAAATGAAAAATGAGCAAGGCTCATTGGAAAGGTACTTAATTGCAAAGCCAAGAGGTGGGCTGGGCTGTGGTCCTAAACGATGGGGCATTTAGAAGAAATGCCACTAGAACACATCCAAGAACATTTAACATACAGGGTACCACTTAATTCCAGGGATCCTTTTAGTACGCTGCAAAAATGTGATGTTCCACAATAAAACTTTAGTCGAAACTTTAGACTGTGTGTGTGTGCGTGTGTGTGTGTGTGTGTGTGTGTGTGTGTGTGTGTGTGTGTGTGTGTGTGTGTGTGTGTGTGTGTGTGTGTGGCGGTGGGTGGGGGGTCAGCATGCGTGTGTGCGTGCGTGCATGCACGTGTGTGCGTGCGTGCATACATGCATGCGTGCATGTGTGTGTGTGTGTGCGTGCATGCGTGTGTGTGTGTGCGTGCATGTGTGTGCGTGTGTGTGAGAGAGAGGGTGTGTGTATGTGAAAGGAAGGCTGATTGCTGTACTCAAGTGGATGCTATATCTTTACTGCAATGTACAATAATGTGAATTAGGTCTTTGTATAGGTTTTGTATTTGTGTATTTATGTAAGCTCTCAGACACCTCAAAGTACTTTGCTCTACTCTACTACTCTACTTGTACGCGCAGGCACATGTTCCAGTAACTCTTCATTATGGCAATGATGATATCAATAGAGACACTATAGACGCAGATGAAGCTTTATAATGATTTGTTCGAGGAGAGACTATACAGATAGATGTTAGACTACTGGAATTATGGTCTTTAGAAGTGTCCATTTGAAATGTCTTAAGTCATTTTCTGTCTCGCATGACAGCGAATAGGGCCACAGAGTTGCCGATTTTTCTCCTTAAAGGTCCCCAGTGCCCACTGGACAAGGTGGATGGGATATCCAAGGCAAGGCAAGGCAAGTTTATTTATATAGCGCATTTCATACACAGGTGCAACTCAATGTGCTTCACAAAGTTAACAAATGTAAATGAAAGGAAACAGGGAAGAAAGAAGGAAATGAATTAGAGTCAAAAAGCATTTAAAAACATTAAGATAAAACATAAGGTAAAAATAATAATAAAATAAAATAAAATAAAACAAATTAAATAAAAAATAAAAATAATAAGAATAAGTAATTTAAGCTAGGGGAAAGCATCTGAGAACAGCTTTGTCTTGAGTCTAGATTTAAAGCTGTCAATAGTGGGTGCATTTTTTTACGTCATCTGGAAGCTGGTTACAAAGCTTTGAAGCATAGAAGCTAAAGGCTGCCTCTCCACACTTTGTTTTGACTTTTGGAATCACCAGCAAATTCTTCTCCGTTGACCTTAGTGACCTAGTTGGTGCATACAGCTGAAACATATCCAGTAGATATGTGGGTCCCATTCCATTTAGTGATTTAAACACAAGTAGCATAGCCTTAAAATCAATTCTGTAGCTTACTGGGAGCCAATGCAGCGATCTTAAAATTGGAGTAATGTGGTCGAACTTCCTTGTCTTTGTAAGAACCCTTGCAGCTGCGTTTTGTACAAGTTGAAGCTGTTTAATGGTTTTATTGGGGAGGCCAGTAAAAAGACTGTTACAGTAATCAACTTTACTAGAAATAAAGGCATGTATTAGCTTCTCCAGATCATGTTTAGACATCAGGCCCCTAAATTTAGAGACGTTTTTTATGTGATAAAATGCAGACTTAGTAATAGCTTTCATGTGACTGTTGAAGTTTAGGTCACTGTCAATGAGGACCCCAAGATTTTTAACTGTTTCCCTTGCTTTCAGTCCCTTCGTTTCAAGGATAGTAGCAATCTTTTGTCTCTCCTCTCTTTTCCCAAATATAATTACTTCAGTTTTATCTGTGTTCAGCTGGAGGAAATTGTGAGACATCCATTTGTTAATTTGGTCCATGCAATGATAGAGTGATTCAAGGGGGGTATAGTCATTTGGGGACATAGATAAGTAGAGCTGGGTATCATCCGCATAGCTATGGTAATTTATGGAGTTATTCTCGATAATGTGTCCCAGTGGCAACATATACAGATTGAACAGTAGTGGTCCCAGAATGGAGCCCTGGGGGACCCCACAATCCAGAGACATTGGTGATGAAGTATGTCTTCCAATGGCGACAAAAAAACTTCTTTGTTGTAAGTACGATTTTAACCAGTCGATCACTATGCCCGTAAAGCCAACCCAGTGTTCCAGTCTATGTAGTAGTATAGAATGATTAACTGTATCGAAAGCAGCACTCAAATCAAGAAGTACCAAGACGGATGATTTGCCAGCATCAGAATTCAATCTTATGTCATTCATAACTTTAATAAGAGCTGTTTCAGTGCTGTGGTAGGCACGGAAACCTGATTGAAACTTATCAAAATAGCTATTAGACATTAGAAAAGCAGTTAATTGGTTAAAAACAATTTTCTCTATTATTTTACCCATGAATGGTAGATTGGATATGGGCCTATAGTTGTTTAGTACCAGTGCATCCAGGTTGTTCTTTTTCAGTAAGGGTTTCACAACTGCTTCTTTCAGACAGCCTGGGAATATGCCTGTTTGTAGTGAGGTGTTGATGATCTGAAGTACATCTGATGATATTAGATTTAAGATGATATCCACACAGGTAGTATATGTGTGTTGCCCAGTCAGAGACAACTAAATAATTTTACCGGAACTGTTCTATCCTATTCATACAGCACAACACAATTTATAAGATTGATTTCAGATTATTTGAGAAGTAATTACCTCATTCTTGGTTCAATTGTGAAAGAAGAGTCATGCAGTATGTTTGATGTTCTTGAATGAGCATACTTTGTACATCGTCACTGGCCCAACAAGTTGAAAGCAGAACTGCCTCTCATTGAGAGAGACAATGGCAAAGGTGATAATAAGCCATTCTGGAAATATTAAGGTTGAAAAAAATTACTAAGAATTGCTTTAAATCATGCTGGACATCTCAGGTGTTAAATTTATGTACTGTGCATACATGTTTAATTAAGCCTCCAGCAGTCTGGTGGAAAAATGGAAATCTCATCACAGAAATTAGATTATGCGATTTTAGCATGTAAATCTGAAAAGAATATTAATGCAGAATATTGATGTCTTGCAGACATCCACAATTTCCATAATATCCCAAATGTATCATGCGGGCGTGCACACACACACACACACACACACACACACACACACACACACACACACACACACACACACACACACACACACACACACACACACACACACACACACACACACACACACACACACACACACACACACACACACACACACACACACACACACACACACACACACACACACACACACACAGAAGTATTCAAGCTCGCACGCTCGCACGAGTTTAACTAATAAAAATACAGATCGTTGCCTTGGAAATGTCGGGCAGTCATTTCATGCCAGGTGTTCCATTAGGGTGTTTTATTTCTGCAAAGAGGCATTTTGGTCTTTCTTTCATATGATGTATTGTTATACTGTGCGAAGAGCCTTTCCATTTTCCTCAAATGAAATGGATCACTCCATTCACCATAAGAAGACAAAACAAGCTTAAAAGTTTCATGCCCATGAAACCGAATCAGGAAGAAAAGAAAAGAAAAGAAAATAAACTATTTTGCCTGGAAAGGAAGATGACTGAGGCAGAGCCTATTGTATAACAGCAGAGTAAAAGTGGCACTAGAGAATTAAGAACCTCTGACAACTAAATGTTTACTTAGTTTCACCCATGCAATTAATAACAAATAATGCAATTAGGAGCAAAATAGCGCTACTGGTATATGGAAAATGGATCAAAGAAAGACAAATAATAGGAATAGTAATATGAGTTTATTAGATTCTAGCAAACTTGTATTGTGTTCTGTGAAAAGAGCACCTCGACCTATTCAATTCTCAGTTGATGACATGTCACTTCATTAGCTAAACAGAATTATGCCACTACCCTTTATGTGCTGCAGCACAGTGACAGGAAATTAGGAAGGGTGTTTTTTTCCCTCCTGTAATGACAGTGGCTAACAATACAGTCTCCTGTACTGTAGGGCCTGTCCTGTCCTGTCCTTGAGCCGTGTCCAATTGCATACTGTATTCCTAGCACCCTTAATTGTCACAGTATTTGCTATAAAGGCACTTTGGATGGCTCTAGGCTGTGGATGCCCACACTGTCCACTTAGTTTGCTAATATTTGAAATGGCACCGCTCCTCACTCCTTCTACCATAAGTGGTTTGACTTGCTTGTTAGAGTTGAATATCCACTTAACTTGACATTTCTACCGTCTAGGCTATACAGTATATGTTACAGTAGAATGGTCCTGTCGCAAAGTCCAGCCAAAGGCCCAAACTGGCCTCACATTGCCCAATCAATTGGTTAAAAAGCCTTTAGGGTCCCAGCTGCAGGAACCACTGATTTTGTATTGTGTTTTATTGACTGCACCATGCTTTCACTTTGCAAGACAACATCTTGCTATCAAGTCTCATCAAGGTTCCATGTTACGTGCATGGAACAAGAAAAAAGAAGTGGATCCAGCTGTACAGTACTGTAGCTGTGCTAGGCTGGCTAGTGCTCAGGGGTGTAAAGTATACCCCCGCAGCCCCTGCGAGGCAGGGAGGCCCATACGAGGAGGGGGGCCCACATGGGCCCTTGGCTTGAAGAAACGGGCCCCCTCCACATGATATTAGGCCCTCTTTTTTCGTTCGGGGGCCCATTCTTGGTAGCTTGCAGGGGGGCCTGAGGTACTTGCGTTACGCCAGTGCTCGTGCTGTACATAGCAATACTGTGGCGGTGTTTTGACATCTGTTACCTAACCCTCTCACTTTGATGCCATGAGCAAGTTAGCCGCATTATAATTGTTCAGAGGTGTGAAAAGTTACATAGGCGAGAGACTCCAAATGAATCAACATCTTTTCAACGCAAGTGTTTCTGCTATCATAATGACATTTTGTCACACACAACAAGGTCTTTTTACACCTCAATACATCTGTGTAGAGGGGAAGCTTAGGTTTTTAAAAGTGTTTTTCTTTGAACAACCTATTGTGGTCCAACAGTGTTGATTGTAGGCTAGACATGTGTACTCACTACAGTACCTTCTACAGAGGTGCCATGGAGAACACCCTGACCAGCAGCAATCCTAACCCCACATTGCTCCAGGGCCTGTAACCAATAGCATGTAATATCTGTAAGTCGTTTTGGATTTTTAAAAAAAAAGCTAAGTGTAATGTAATGAAATGTATTAATATTCAGGGAGGGGCTACCGCAGCATACAGTGTCACACAACCAGACTGGGGAAATGCTTCTTTCCACAAGCTGCCAGACTCATCAACACAAAGAAGAAAACTACATCGGGATGCCTGGAAACAAAGATGGAAGGCTCATCTGAGGACGCCCGAGAGAGAGAGAGAGAGAGAGAGAGAGAGAGAGAGAGAGAGAGAGAGAGAGAGAGAGAGAGAGAGAGAGAGAGATGAACATTTCAAGGACACTGAACCAACATTCCATGAACCTTTCATTCACTATGCCACTTTACTCCTCGCACGTCACATGGCTTACTGCACAGTCTGTGTGTGTGTGTGTGTGTGTGTGTGTGTGTGTGTGTGTGTGTGTGTGTGTGTGTGTGTGTGTGTGTGTGTGTGTGTGTGTGTGTGTGTGTGTGTGTGTGTGTGTGTGTGTGTGTGTGTGTGTTTGTGTTTTCATTGTGTATCAGTAAGTCTTTTTTACTGCACATATGTGTATGTGTGAGTGAATGTCAGATAGAGAATAGCCTAAACTACACATTGCACATTGTGTGTGTGTGTGCGTGTGTGCGTGTGCACGCGCGTGCGTGCGTGCGTGCGCGCGTGCGTGTGTGTGTGTGCGCGCGTGGGTGCGTGTGTCCGTGCGCGCGTGTGTCTGTCTGTGTGTGTGTGTGTGTGTGTTCCATCTCCTTTTAGTAACTATAAGATTGTGTTAGTCTGGATTTCTTCCTGAGTGGTTGAAGGCCAGTTCTCGCCAATGCCATGCCTTAGGAAATGTTTGACAGTGCAGTGCTGAGCGATTGAAGCCCACACAACAGAAGTGCAGGCATGGCTGGACTGTGGGAGAAATAAAGATCGGGCACTTTTGCCTTAAAGGGCCCCCTCGTAAGTAGCAGTGCAGAACTGACGCACTGGTAGGCCCCGCACCCTTGTGGGCCCCTATTTTCAGAAATGTTAAAACATTTTTTTACAAGAATGAATTTGAGAATTAACATTTCTGACCACTAGGGTGCGGGGTCCTCCGGGAAATGCCCGTTATGCCAGGTGGGCGGCCAATCCAGTCCTGAGTGCAGGAAGGCAAAGTGGCTGACGAGATGATTACATCCATGCTGCTTTTCATGGCGAAGGAGGAAAGACAGCTTGAGGGGAACTGTGTGGACTGTGCCATTCCAGAGTAAGGACCACAATCAGGTGGTTTGACCTCACAGCCAGGTGCAATCGCAATCATGTTTTGTGGCTGGAAGCCTGGAACTATTCCGAAAAGTAACGTAACACTGTGTTTTACGGTGTCAGTGGATACAGAATATCTTTGTATTAATACATCATCATGTAATATTGTGTAAGACACACTGTGCTATCTAATCCTAATCCTAATATACTGTACAATGCAAATCAATAATGTTACATGTTGTTGCACATTTTGATACACTGGATCTAACTAATGCAACAGAGACAGGTAGCCTCTTACTGCAGATGGGGTTGCCGGCCGACCTATTCACTATTTGCTGAAAATACTCAATTACATCATATGTCATTGATATGACAGTGCCGAGAGCCTGAAGTAACAGATTAAGACATAGCCATTACAATTTTGGTGACAGTAAGGTTATAACATAGGCTCTGGGGGTTAAATCAAGTTTAACCAAAGGTAGCTCTAACCCACATTTCAAAATCAGAAGTAAATAAACTTGTTGGGAAATGTGAGAGATGCATTTCCAAGAGTTTGTTTTGATCTGATGTATAGCGGTCTTCGTCTTGGGTCCACACACAGGATTAGAGAGTCCAATGACTGTTAATTAAAAGGAAGGGGTTTGGGGGACTGAAGCGCAGGTAGAGCAGGACATTAATAATTTGATTAAATTAATAATTTATCTGAACAGTCGGTTTGGAAAGTGGTGCAGCAGCAAAAGGGTTTTCCCCAAACGAAAAGATTTGTTTGTTTTGGACAGAAAACCATGGTTTCTTTCAAAACAATTGATTTTTTTTTTTTTTTTTTAAACGCCTTGAGAGTAAAACCCATGGTTCAATATATAATTATCGTTCAAATAACCATGCAAAACACGACTTCTTTAAGTGGCCCTTAAAAGCAAGGGCATTTTTGTTATATCAAAACATCACTGATCCAAATGATTAGTCAGAGGCCATTCTTTGAATTGGAATTGGGTTTAGTAGCCTCTTACTGCAGATGGACCCGTCGACAGGCCTACTCACTCTTAGCAGAGAACACTCAACTACATCATATGCATTGCTATGACAACGCAGAAAGTCTTAGGTAGCCGATTGAGACTTGTTCATTACCATTTTGGTGACAATAAGCTTACAAGAGAGGTTCTGCGCTAAGGAGTTAACTTAAGCATTGCAGTCGGACTCGTCTTTTGTAAAACATTGGTGGTTTGTGGTAAGGTTGTCTGAAAGTCAGAGGTCTTATTGATTTGTTTGTTTGGAGGCAAGTCCCGCAGTTGTAAACAGGGTGAATTACATTAATATGATATATCACATCACGCTATAGCTTTAATGCAAATGTGTTATGCCAAATATCATAACACCCACAAGCTACACATTCATACAGTGCATGTATATAGCTTTTGCATTATTGCTTGTGTGTAATTCGAAACTTAAAGCTTGAAGCTGCACCTTACCTCGGTAATTCAGTCCAGGCTGCATTACAACGACTGCAACAAGAACAACAACCAGGTAGATGTGCTGTGTGATTCCCTGTACCATAGGTTAACCTTTATGGGTAGGCTGCAACAACAATGAATTGAATAGAATACTATTGGGGGACACGCTCTGGTTGTGGGTGTGCTGTGCTCTCACTGTTTCACCAATGAGGCCATAAATGTACAGGGCCGCTGACAGCTGACAAAAGTAATCTGAAAGGGCCCTCTACCCAATATATACAATGTAATGGCAACCCAATCCTGGGCCCTCTATCTCCCTGGGCCTGGGAAAACATACCCCTTTGCCCCTCTCCTTTTGGTGGGCCTGCAAATGTATGCCATAAAGGAATGGCATAACTATATAACCCTTCATAACTCCTCCAAGTCAGGTCCAGGCCAGGGCTATGCTATCAAATTCAGTCAATTATTTTACAGTAATCACCGTATTGTGTACACTTTATGTGATAGAAAAAAACCCTGCAAAAAATAGAAATATAAAATGAACCAATTGATATGCTCTCAAGAGAGCAACATTATCATCTATGCATATTTACCTTTAAAACAGCAGCATCTATGCATATTTTCCTTTGACATGTTTTCAGACCCAGCAGGGTTAAGATGATATGACAGGAGTCTGCTTTTGGGGAAAAGTGTCTTTATTTAGTTGGTTTGGAGGGCCGCATAACACACCCTCATTTAAAGTTGTGCCCTGGTATTCTGAAAGTTGGTCTTCTTAGAAGAGAAATTCTATCGGTCAATTTAGAATAGTGTTTCTAAATGGGGAGTCTAATAGCCCCCCCAGGGCGTGTTTGGGAGCCCTTGGGGGCATTGAGAAGGATACATCTGATAGGGGGCAGTAACTCAGTTGCCATTTGGGGGGAATTGGTCTATTGACAGGCTTATGATGAGATCAAGGGGGTGTTTAATTTGAAAAAAAAAAGGTTGGGGACCCCTGATTTAGAACCTCAGGCTCATGCTATTGATGATGGAGAAACAGGAAAAATCGCATATATTAAGGGACTCCCATGCTCAAATCTTTCAACGACTTTGTAATAAAGCATTAATTTATCCACTCAGGAATTATTCAATAGTTATCTGAAGATGCTGTATCAGTAAAACACTTCATCTGTGTGATGTCTGTATCTCTGCAGTTCACCAGTAGAAGGTCGTAGGATGCTCAGTACCTCACTCTGCAGTGTTGTTGTTGTTGTAGTTAAATATTTGAGTGTTGTTGTTGCTGTGGTTAAATATTTACTGTGCTGGTTGTGTAATGGCTACCTGTCTCCAAGACGTAGACTTTTTGCAGCGCCACTGATAGCATCAGCCCGGCCCGGAACAAAATTTGAACGAGTCCCCCAACCAATACATACAATGTAATGAGGACCCGATACTGTGCCCACTTTCTCCCTGGGCCCGGGGCAACTGACCCCGTAGTAACCCCCATCCCTGTATGTACCATGGCCCTATAGTTTTCACCACCCACTCATATAGCAGTGCATATGACTGAAGCCGATCGTCTGCCCTCCACGCCCCTATTCCTAATTGCATATTCATCCTCCAGTGCCATGGTGAATACACTTGATCTTCGCTCTTTTTAATGTTTATCTCTAAGAGTCATTTTTACATAAAAGATTTCAGTTCATTTCTTCAGATAATATTTAGATGTTTCTAATGCTATTGAATTTCAGTAGGCTACATTTCATGACATTTTTCTACTGAGTGTTATCTGGGAAGTTTTTTTCTTTTTTGTATTTGTGTGGTACTGAATTGCCCTTGGAGGTTTTGTAAGGCATTCCGGATCATCTCACTACATATATTATTCATTGCTCGTCAATACTGAATATACAGGCATACATCAGTATACGTTACCATACTCTCATGTGCCTATCAGCATAAGTATCATATCAGGGTTCAAGCAGGGTCATCTCAGGAGAGGGTTAGCAGAAGGGGTTATGTTTAACGGTGAGAAGATGCCATAAGAATACTAAGAAAGAAGCAATACAGTTGTGTAAGTGCACGTGGCAATTTGGTATGATCAGATCAAGAAGTGAAATATAAGCAGGGTCTGATGTCCTGACGTATATAGTCTATATTCATAAGCAGCAGGGTCTGATGAAAGGACAAAGAGTACATGGAGATAAAGACATGCAAAACATCCTGACTGCAGGGAGACACCCACTGATGTTAGATGGCATTTAAACAGCTGAGCACTGTGGCAGTTGTAACCTTTTGCGTTTTCTAGCCTGCTTGGCCTAGCTTGTGACCCGTATGTTTTCTAGCCTAGTTGGCCTGTAGCTTGTGACCTGGATTCTTTGCCTTGTTCTTTGCCGTGTCAGCGTGAGACAGCGTTCCTGGGCTAGTGATACACTGGGTTTTGCCCTTGTCTGGAAATGTATGTAAATACTTCACCAGAGGAGTATGTTGAGAAGTTGGTATTAAGAGGTTAATCATCTAGTAGAAGAGCCTGGAGTGGAGTCCATTTTTGTTTCTTAAGAAAATGAGGACTTCTTAGTATAGGCCTCAGCTGTGTGTGGTTAACTCAAAAAGGCATGTTGTGAAAATAGCCCTAGTTACAACATAGTATGATGTGTGCATGGGTTTAGGTCATTTGGTGACCTCTGCATATGGAATATGGATTGAAACTGTGTGACGCGTGCCAGGAGGGTGCCCCTGTATTGAATGTCATACGCAGGGCCGGATTAACGCATAGGCTAGATGTGGCTGCAGCCTACGGACCCCACCAGCCAGGGGCCCCCTGTCTGTTCAAAGGGAGGAAAACAATTTTGCTGAATTGCAGATCTAGTATTGAAAAAAATCATCTCTTGTTACGTCAATACCTCCCTCTATACAGGTAGTTGTCAGGCTTAATTATAGCTCGGAATTATGACACTATTTATGTAATTTTGTTGTGATTTTTGTCCCTATAGGGCCCTATCGCAACATGTAGCCTAGGGGCCCCAGGCTATCTTACTCTGGCCTGGTCATATGGTGCACCACATGATAACAAATATTGTCAATGCTAAGATGGTAATCTGATAAGTAGCTTGATAAGGATTTCCATAAATTGACAGCACCTTGCTGTTTGAGGCATTATTTATATGGGTGCAGTCAGAATGTGCAGCTCACACTTTGACCCAGTAATGTACGTGTAACCGAGGTGTTCCCGCGCAGGTCGAACCGCAGGTCGTCCCCCTCGGGTCCCGAACACACCACCTCCTAGTCAACGCATTGGTTCGAGTATGGGAGTCACAGCATGATACCGCTGAGCTAAAGGACCAGCCTGATAGCTCAACGCTACCGATACTGTATGAGGCTTCGGGAGGGAGGTTTATTAACATTCTACGCCACACTCTGCTAGTTGGCCTCCATTAAACTCACCCCCCTAAACCTCACTCCCATCCCGGGTCAACGCCACCAGTGTAACCGAGGTGTTCCCGTGCAGTTCTTCTCCCTCTCGTCTCGAACATGCCACCTCCTAGTCAACGCAACAGTTTGAGTATGGGAGTCACAGCATGATACTGCTGAGCTAAAGGACCAGTCTGATAGCTCAACGCTACCGATACTGTATGAGGCTTCGGGAGGGAGGTTTACTAATGTTCCACGCCACACTCTGCTAGTTGGCTTCCATTGTCCATGTAGACCATACTGATGCATCTGTAAGACTTTAAAAAGTATGACTTGTACCATTTTTAGATGGAATGTTAATTATTGTAAAAAATAAATACATGAATGAATAAATACTGGAATTTATGGCGCAATACTGAAATACTGATCACTCAGAATAAGCAAAATGTTTTTATTGTGGTGGTGGAGGTGGTGGTGATGGGGCGTGGCGATGGGGTTGTGTATGTGTCTCACACACACACACACACACACACACACACACACACACACACACACACACACACACACACACACACACACACACACACACACACACACACACACACACACACACACACACACACAGGGTGAGACTGAGAGAGATGGAGAGAGAGAGACAAAGACAGAGACAGAGAGAGGGAGACGTCCATTCCATTTGTACAGACAGATTCGCTGGCAGGTCTAAGGTA
Organism: Engraulis encrasicolus; assembly: GCF_034702125.1. Taxonomy (NCBI): domain Eukaryota; kingdom Metazoa; phylum Chordata; class Actinopteri; order Clupeiformes; family Engraulidae; genus Engraulis; species Engraulis encrasicolus. Next base: position 12,736,212 of record NC_085860.1, read on the forward strand.
ACAGCTCACCATATCATGGGCATCAGGGGTGTTCTGAAACACCTGAGGCTGCACCGCTCGCTCAGTGTTCTAGAACATTCTGTAGGCCTAGTTCAATAAAACACTGGAAATGGAAGGGGGCCACTTGACAACAAATGTGAAGTGCCCACAAGAGCACCACTTGGTTGCTTTGCTGAAGTATTGTGAAGCATCGTCGAGATGGGCGAGGTGAACACCTGATGTGATAGTGCCTTGTTCAGTGTGTGCACTGCTATGATTACTAGCAGGATGAGGGCTCTGCTCACTTGCATGAATAGTAGCACTCTGTTCATTCTTGAAAATCAATAGCTTCAAGAATGAACCACCGGCTGAAAAAGAGAGACGTGTTTCCTAGCAGACATTCACATGCTGTATCAATGGAAACACGTTTGTGCTGTTTTGATGAGCTTTGATTGATATTGCAGTATTGTAATTATTCAAGATTTGTTCAAACCAGTTTAGCTGTAAGTAGCAGTAGAGCTACTTTCCTTTGGAGTCTGAAAGACATTTCATCTCAAGGGCGCTGTGACTCAGTGGGCTTAAGTGCTATATTATACCGGGGGACCTGGGTTCGATTCTAACCTGCATGGGGTCGTTTCTGGACAAAATGTTTTAGTTACACCACATTAACCCCGCCCCTTTTATGAAACGCCATTGATTCTTGTTTCTGGACCAGCTGTCAACTGGTGCTGAGTTAGAACCCGTTTTTCAGGGCCAATGCTAAGTTTATTTGTATGGAAACACTAAGAACCGGTTCAAGATTTGGCTCTGGCCCAGAACTAGAACTGCCTTGGTGGAAAAGAGACTACAGTGTGTCTCTCCCACTCATTTCCTTTCACTGTATTCAACTGTCCTATTTCAATGAAGGCTAAAAAGCCCCAAAATACATGTAAAAATACATCCTATCTCGTCTTCTGATAGACCTTTTACCGTTCTAATTAAAAGGTTTATCTTTGTGGACCTGTACATGTACACACCCCTCTTCACAAAACAAAGGGTCACATGTGAAGGGGTGACTTGGCCTGAGAGTTGTTGTGATCACAGGGTTTGCTAATAATTCTTATTTAGAGGCTTTTATGCCTTTAATGCATAGCTACTGTAAGTCCTAGCTGAGGCCCTGTCAAAATATACTGTTAATAACGAGTGCAGTGGAGTGTGGTTCACAACACTGACCTGACTTGACCTTTAGTTGTCGTAAACAAAGGTGCCTTGCAACTTGGCTAGATAATGATAAAAAAAAATGTTAACAGTGCAATCACACCAATCGTGTTAGCGAGTTTGTGAGGCTTGAAAATATAAACTTCCCGTGCTCCGCTCTGCCTCGCTCTGCCTTGTTTCCATGGTAACACAGCTGAGATGAAGGACACACTATTGGCTCTAAAGGCTCCCACTGCACTGATGATGCTAAGAGAACTACACAGAATGGGTCTCTTCTCCTCAGAGAAAACAAAATACTACCGTCCGGTATAGTAACATTTAACCACAACCTAATTTGTCTTTTTTCATCTGTTCTTTAGAACGGCACCATAGATACAGTTCTTTACACGAGCAGTCTTGTAGACAGAAGGCAGCGTACAGTGCTTTGTGTTTCACATCATGAAGATTGAACTTTACTCGCAAATGAAATGTATTGAGAGGCCCCAGTAATGCTTATAGTATCTTACTATTGTGTTTTCATTCCCATATGCATTACCATAATTGTTGATATGCCCTGTAATGCATATACATAGTTTACATCCAGTATGGCCATCGTCTGTCAACATCATGACACTGATGACAAATTGTGTAAAATCTTCCAGTGATAACCATCTACATTACCTGGTACGACACAGAGATGAGTAAGGTTGTGTACTTGAGGAGATTTTCCATTTTTTGTGCCCTTCTCTACCAAAGCCGCAGAAGTGTTACAGATGCAGTAAATTCCCAGCAAAACCTTCAGAATGGCACACAGAAACTAATCTGCTTCTTTCCCTCATTTAAACACTGCTCTATAAGCACAATGAGACAGAAAAAAAGGAAAAGAACAGCAGAGAAAAGAACTTTGTAAGACTTCACTGTTTACCACAACCGGTATTGAGGTGAATGCTACTTACCGCTATTCACTACCAGCCTTTCTGCTCTCTCTGACAGTTGTTTTATCATTGACATTTTCATCATTTCAGAGATTTCACGTAAGAGCTTTAACTGTTTGAACTGCTTGATTTTCCTTCCAGTCTATTGTGCCGAGCAAACAATTCCCTCATAATCGCCCGCTCAATAGCAGACTAATACAATCTAATAATACATCACCCGCTTCAAACAGACTTTCTGACTCCTGGCGTCATGTGCTATAATATGATATAATGGAGAAAATACGTTAGGCTTCTAATTTAAATGACAGGCAAATTGCAGAGTAAAAAAAAACAGCAAAGTATCTTGCCGGGGAAGTAGATCTATTGTGTGGAGGATTGAAGCACTGTGCTGCGCCTCTGATGTTCGCAATTATAATTTCGCTGATGTTTTTATAGGCCTATATTGGTAAGGATGTTAGATTTTATTATCCTGTTCAGTGTAACTATACACCATTTTTGCTTAGAAGTCATATTATTCATTCCGTGTACTTATTCTCTACAGAAATATTGTTAAAAAAATAGTGTTGACAAGTTAGCTATAGGCTACCTAATAACGGACTGAATAAGTGGCTTATAAGGCAAGGGCCTACTAGGGCCTTATTACAATTTTTAACAATAAGGGCCTTGGGCAAGAAGACTTACCTGACTCTTGCCATCTGATGTGGAGCATGAGAACGCCCCCGCGTGACGTAGCTGAACGCAGCCAGATGATGTAAATCAGGTTACAAGAAGACATCATTTGAATACACCATTTTGCTTTGATTTTGCTCCTTTACACACATAGGTGTTTATACAGACAGTTAAAAATATATTATTACACATGAACTTAAAAATAATAAAGTGTTACTGAAATATTATTTACACACTTTATCTAATGTATTTGCTATGGTTATGTGTAACCGAGTGGAGGTACACGGATCAAACCATTTGATTAAATATATTGAAAAGTGACTACGCCAGTCTCATTATAAGGCGAGACAACCTTGGAATTATAAAATCACACTCTTTCCCCGACAGGTTCGGAATGAGCTTGAGGACACAGTTGTTGCAATACATTCATTTATTTTATTCTTCTCTTTTGTTATCTGATACTTCAATATGTAAAACTTGTATTGGGACAGACCGGTGTGGATACACCTCACAGTCCCGTTGGCATACAGACAATAATCATTGATCAAGCTGAGAAGCAAGGTGCAAGCCAGGTACAGCAGAGGGACAATTGTACTGGGTGGCAGATGAACTAGTTATACTATTGGAGAAACCCTCCATATTGTGAAGGCACAGTTTGACACAGCAAACAAAATAACAAAAATGTGGAAAACCAATCAAAATAAATCAAATCAAATAGGATGATCACTGCACACCATGGTTAATACAGGGTGTTCACAACACAGAGGTGCTTCAATTATGCTACCTAACTGACTATGCCATCTCAGACAATTGAATCATGCCAGGTGGGCCTACAACTCCAGATCACAGTATCTCAAGATAGGCCAATGCTCAACACAACCCTCAACCTTAACAGAGCTCATAAGACAGAAAAAAACAAACACAAATGAAAACCCCAAGAAAGATTGTGGCGTCCCCCTGCCCTCAATGACATGCCCAGCATGCTGCTAAACGTGCCTTAGACCTAAGGGTTATAGGGGCAGGAAGTTAGCATTAGGGAAACACTACCATACACTTACTATTAGAACCAATGCATGACATCTTACCTCCAAGGGCATGGCAAAGCTGGTCAGGAGTAAGGCACATCCCCACGTTGAAGTCAGACACAGGAGGAAGCTAAGACAAAGTAGCACCCATTAGCATTGCAGGCATACAAGCCATTTAAAGCTCACTAATGTTCAGTGCAAGCAGTCAGAGAGCCTACCTTCACTTATCAGGTGTCCAGCACCAGCAACGGCCAGAGGGTCCACACACAAACCCACAGCAGCCACGCAAAATACCGGCCAGATGGCTCCAGCAAGCCCAGGTGAGTCAGGACCTGGCGTCTCGCAGATGCAACTGCTTAATGAAATTTATACACTAGGAAGGGATGTGCCTTCCTCACTCAGGTTTCCACTGGGTCCTAGTGCCCGCCCTGTCAACCCACAGGTAAGTCATGCTAAATGAATGGAAACCTCTGCACCCATTACCTCCGAACAAATAGGACCACAGGTCTCACTGGTTACATATGTAAACCATTTCCAGCTGCTTTTCAGGAGATTGGTCAGAACATATTGCGTAGTCATGACCTGACACATATTGATAAGATAAGCAGAGTTCACTGACATTGTCTGATGCAAGACAACGTAGCGTCAAAATAAGTAGCATAATTGCACAGTAAGATGTAGCATGGTGAGCAAAGATGTCATGGCACTTCAACACGAGCACTTGTCTCATTGAAAACTCTGAAAATGCAGTGTACTCTGCGCAGGCGACTGAGAAAGTATGTCATTCGTCCTCAGGTCTATGACTGGACTGTTGTTACAACTGCTGTACAGGTTACACTGAAGAGACCGCTATTGTCCCGCATCACCTAATAAGTAAATATTGTACCTCAACTAATAACTCACAATTATGCTTCATTGAACAGCTATTACCCATTAATTATTCTATAATTATCATGATGAACTAATAGAAAGGTATAATAAAAAAAAGCAAATACCAGAGTTTGGTATTCATGTTAACATAGTATACTGTATATCTATAGTAATAACAAGAATACTTGATTAGGAGAGTGGCTCTCGACATGTGACTTTGATTAGAGGGATGTTTGAGAAGACAGCCGCATAAATTAAAACTGACAGGCAGTTGAGCGTGGCTTCAAGCAAGGCATTATCTAATTAAAGGTGACAGATATTTGACTCTTATTGGCTTTTAGTTCCCTGTGAATAAACTGCCACGTTATGCTATTTTGCCTCAGTTTGTTATGCACCGGGAAACAAATAATTAGTATTTTTGGTGGTTTCCCCTTTTGACACATCCTGTATACACGGATGATGGAACTGTTATCGGGGGCTATTTAAATAGAACCTGGCATAGCAGCCAGCCAGCCAGCACACATTTCCACAGGTTCAGATATATCTCACGTGCTCCTGTTGTCAAGGGGCTATATTGGGAGATGTCTTTAGGAGCCTTCTGTTCTGTTATGAGGTTAGCGCTCTGTTTCTTGTTGCTCTGAATGCACTGTAGTTACCTCATGTAAAAAAACAAAGCAGCAGGGTGCAGACTAGTGTGAGTGTAATTGCTTCATGCCTTACACAGATAGGTAGATTGGTGCTGAGATGTTCATTTCTGCACATTCTTAAAATTAGAGATGTACAGGATCCAAGATCCGGTTCCGGTTCCGGATCCAGCAGGATAATAGGGGTTTTCAGACTATCCGGATCCGGAAGGATCTTAAGTAGTGGATCCAGTATGCGGCAGTTACCTAAAAATCAGGATCTGGGGCATCTCTACTTTTTACGTAGCCTACTGTAGGCTTTTCAGTCAGTCTTTCACAACCCCAATCGCTGCATGGAGTGAAAGCCCTTTGGAAGCGGCCGTTGAAGGCAGAGTGGCAGTAAGCCAATGAGTCTTAAAAATAGTGTGCGCCAACGTAATAAAAAGGGCCCACGTGTTCGAGTTGGCTATGTGTTTCAACCCTTTTGTAGGATTCGGTATCCGGTTCCGTATCCGGCAGGATCTTAAGCAGTGGATCCGGTATCCGGCAGGACCCTAAAAATCAGGATCCGGTACATCTCTACTTATAATTGTGTTGCACTTTACTTTGGTATCTTGGTAGATATCACATAATTACAGCAGTGCCCTTTGGTAAGACACAATGTAAATGTAGCTACCTGACTTTCATGGTTGCACATGTAAAACGATAGACAAGCAGAGAATGTGCTTACCACATACTGCAGCTTATTGTCCATCTTTTATATCCAGCTCAGTCAGAAGCAGATTTATGCAAATGGCAGCAATATTTCATATACTGTGTAACACGTAATGTAAAATAAATGCACGGCTGTTCACATCTCCATCTGCTGTATCAGGCAAATGACTAATGGAGGCTCTCCTATTCAGCAAACACATTGCAAGCAGCTGTGGAATGGACATTTACGGTTATCAGGGCGTGTAGAACGACGTGGTATAACACAGTGCCTCAAGTGTAAAGAAATACAGCACACTGTCCATTCCACCAACATTTTTTAATACAACATTTCAGTCATCTGACCTTATTAAAGTTTGTTGGTGAAATGGACAGTGTGTGGATTTATATACGCTTGAATGACAACCCCACTGGAATAATAAGCCTATATCATACGCACTTGTCCAGATACAGAGGTGTGAAAAAGCGTCATTTTGAACTATGACCCAGTGCCTCCACAGGAGGAGAGACAGACAGCCAAGCAGACTGACATGCTGCTGAACTCTCTCCCTTATAACTTTTTCAACACAAAATATTGATGTGCAGACAGACAGTACATTCAATTTGTCAGTGTTAATGCAACAGTATTGAGAATGGGAATAAACTACAGTCTACACTAATATAATGCTTGAGCTGCCCCAGTCCCCAGCCAGACTCTATGGCATGTTGTGTTGTGTTGTGTTGTGTTGTGTTGTGTTGTGTTGTGTTGTGTTGTGTTGTGTTGTGTTGTGTTGTGTTGTGTTGTGTTGTGTTGTGTTGTGTTGTGTTGTGTTGTGTATGTACTCTACTAAAAAAGCTAACCCTACTTAGCATCTGCATTTGTTCTGTATATTTCACTTTGGATCTGCTAGTGATGTTTACTATGATTATGTCCTCGATTGTAAGTTGCTTTGGTTAAAAAGCGTCTGCCAAATACAATGAAATGTAATTTAATGTAATAATCACACACAATATGCTCCAACTCAGTTTGTGTTGAATTAACTCTGCAGAATGAATCAGTTTGCTTCAGGCACTGAAAGTGTAACTCAACGCTATTCTAAAGCATATGTATGTGGTCCTACTGTACAGTGATGAATTAACATTGTACAATGCACTGTGAATTGCACAGTGTTATGAAAATGTTACGATGTGTGACTGGGAATTGCATAGTGATAGATAGACTGAAGGCTGGTGTCATCACAAGGACAGATTTGCTGAGGTGGAGGAATGAGAAGACAGTGCTTTATAGCAGTGGTTTTCAAAGTGGGGGCTGGGAACCCCTGGGGGGCCGCAAGGAGGTGCTAGGTGGGCCACGGCAGGACGGCAGGAAATACAAACTTGTATATAGCACAGCAAAAAATAAATAATTGAATAAACTGAATAACATCTAGCAAAATAGAACAAAAATAAGCTTAACAATATTCCTATTCCTATTCAATTTCAAACTTCTGTGCTAACCCTGTTACATAGATTTTTGACAGTAAAGTACACTTCACTTGACTTGATTCAAACCTCAACAGGCCCTCCACTATAGTTGTGAAAGGGGGTCCACAGAAAAAATAGTGTGGCACGACCCATGTAAGGGGGGGCCTTGATTGGCTTCCACCGGTATGGGGGGCCTTGTCATGGTAAAGTTTGCGAAACCCCTGCTCTATACCTCCTGCTGCCATCACGAATGATAGCCTGGTCCTGACCATCCCATAATACTACCATTTCATTTCGTATTCATGGTCTGGCATTTGTTTGCTCTGAAGCGATTGTAGGAAGCAGGAAGTTTGCATTCAGTTATGGTTTGAAATTATTGGACACCTCTCACCCAATCGCTGGCAGTTACTCAACAACAACATAGCGCAGACCAATGGCTCTGGCGCAGATGTGTACGTCATTGTCACGAGCGTCCTCCCCCTTTTGCCCCCACGTGGGGGGGCGTATTCGATTATTGGCTGTTTTCTGGGGGGGGGCGTTGCGATCAAAATTCTACTGCTCCAGGCACTCCACAGAGAAGCACGGCCAGACTACAGTAGTGGAGTCAATCCTTTGGCGGAAGTACGTAGGATGGCTCGCGAGGCTACATGAATGAGCCTCCGGTCATAAAACGAGATAGTCTTAAGCAGCACTAATAGGAAGACTTTGTCCTCCAGCGCCAATCAGGGCTTCTATCAGGCCTCAGGGCCCCGTTTCAAGTATTGATCTTTAGTGGATGTGGTAACAAGCAAACACTGTAAGAGGCTGAAGACTGACTTGGAGACTTTCCTTCTATTATTCTTTGCATCGAAGTTTGGTAATGTAGTCCACAGTACTGTAGGCCAAGCCGTTTTTTGACTGCAGCTGTAATTTCACATCAAATTCACTTCCAGATGGAGTTATTTAAAGGTATGCACACACACACATGCACGCGCATGCATGCACACATGTACACATGTACACATGTACACACAAACACACACACATACACACACACACACACACACACACACACACACACACACACACACACACACACACACACACACACACACAGGTATGTGCGGTCTGAGAAGATGAGACGGTCTCTTGCAGGTCAACAGTGTAGTAGCAGTGCAGCAGCAGTTATGACCACAGTATTTATATAGTACACAGTCAATTTTGTTCATTTAAGTCCAAATTATGTCAAATCAACTCTCTAAGTGTTACATGGACACTGCAGATTTACTGTGTAGGTGAAATCTATGTCATCCATGCCTGACCATGGAGAGAAAGTGAACAATAATTACAACTTGAGACAAACATATGGTTCGTAGGACCATAACTAGAACTACAGTACGAGAGGGGGTGACATGTGTTGATATGGCAGCTGCATGCAGGAGGGAGCGAGAATGGGGCAGCCGTGGCCTAGTGGTTGAGATTATGGGCTTTAGAACAGAGGGTTGCAGGTTCGAATCCCACCCTTCCACTCCCTATCTCACTCCATGGCTGAGGTGCCCTTGAACAAGGCACCTAATCCCACATTGGATCTGCTAGTGATGTTGACTATGATTATGTCATCGATTGTAAGTTACTTTGGTGAAAAAGCGCCTGCCAAATACAATGAAATGTAATTTAATGTAATAATCATTCTTGCCTCACCCGGAAAGCACTGATGATCATCAAAGACACAAGCCACCCTGCACACAAACTGTTCAGCCTCCTGCCCTCTGGAAAGAGGTACAGGCGCCTCCGTTCCCTTACCACCAGGCTTGCAAGCAGCACGATGCATCAAGCAATCAAGATACTGAACACTCAACCCACTCTCCCTTCACTGTCAGCCTCTAGCCAGCCAGGCCACTGACAACGCTCCCCCCCTCATCCCCACCACCATATCTGCGACTGAACATTCCACCTGCACTACTACATCTGTGACTGAACTTTCAACCTGCACTAACTCAAAACATACACATGCACGCACACACACACATACATACACACACACACACACACACACACACACACACACACACACACACACACACACACACACACACACACACACACACACACACACACACACACACACACACACACATACACACAAGCACACCGCACTTTCTGCACTAAACCCAAACATACAAACACTGACACACAACTCATACTCACACACACACACACACACACACACACACACACACACACACACACACACACACACACACACACACACACACACACACACACACACACACACACACACACACACACACACACACATACACAAGTACACAGACACACACACAGACGCACACCGCACTTTCTACCTGCACTAAACACACACACACACACACACACACACACACACACACATACACACACACACACACACACACACACACACACACACACACACACACACACACACACACACACACACACACGCACACAAAACACATACAAACACACACACACACACACATACTGCTGCTGGTGTATTTAATAAACCTTTTTTAATTATTTATTTTCTTCAAATGCTACTATTACTATGTCAGAACGCTATAAAGGACTTTTAGAAAAAGCACAACAAAATACCTCCTCTTAATGTATGTTCTCTACAAGTCTTCTGTTGTCCAGTCTTGCACTTTTAATGTCTGTATGAGCAATGTCTACGTCCATACTGTCTTATGTCCATGTATGAGTACTGTCTATGTCTATACTGTCTATGTCCTTACCTAGATTAGTCTATGTCTGCATGGGAGAGCAAGAAACGCAATTTCAAATTCTTTGTATGACCAGTGCATGTAAAGAAATTGACAATAAACTTGACTTGACTTGACTTGACTTGATCAGGGGCTGTAACCAATACTTACGTAAAATAACTGTAAGTCGACCTACTGTGGCTCTAACGGTAGGGCACTGCGCTGCTATGCCAGCGACCTGGGTTTGAATCCGACCCAGGTCTTTTGCTGATCCTTCCCCGTCTCTCTCTCCCCAAAAGTTTCCTGTCTCTCTCTACTGTCCTGTCATTAATAAAGTCTAAAGGACGAAAAAATATCTTTAAATAAAAAAAGAAAGAACTAATGTAAGTCACTTTGGATACAACCATCAGCTAAGTGTAATGTAATGTAAAGGATGGCCGTGGTGGGGAGGATAATTATTCTGTAGACATAGGTACTCAATGGAAAAGACATGACCCGGGATGTTTGCAGCACCGCAGCGCACTTATATACTGTATGTGTTGTAGAAGGCATCTTTGACCGCGGGTCAAAGGGCTAAGGCACTGCCCTGTTACGCTGGGGACCATTTCCCAACAGTTTCCTAGCAATTCTAGAGGAGTTTATCAACTCTCTCCAAATACTCAGTGGCGGCAGCGGTGGCTTCACTTTTCTAATGATTTATTGTATGGGTATGGATATTGCCTGCTTATATCTGGGCACGTAGTTACTCCTCACCAGATTTTCCACAACACTTGCTTAGTCACTTGTGGTGCTGTTACTGAATATTTCCCTCTGATTCTCATGTCAGAGTCTGCTAAAATAATAGCTATACAGCGGCAACATGGCGGAAGTTATTGCAACTGTGTCTCAAATGCCGCACTTGTGCACTTCGGGCACTGTTTTTCAGTGCCTAGGGCGCTCACGCTGAAAATTTCAGTTGAGCCAGTGCACTGAAAGTGCCAGGATGATCCCCTAACAATGGCGGAAAATGCAGTGCTTGAATGATGGACACTACATGCACTAAACGGCGGCCATGTTGACAATGACAGGGAGGAAATGTGGCATTCAGTTCAGTAGAAGAGTTTGGTCAACAGTCTCCTAATTCTGTAAGTAATGTTGATGGGACACCAACCTTTTCATGCCAACCAAAGTATTGTATGTATGATTGTTGTCCTTTGGGGTGAAGGACATGGAAATACAAGCACCAGACGCAGTGCATTGTAACAGTAGCCAATACATAATTTGCAGAGCTAATGCCATGCTCAGTCGTCACTTCCTGAGAGGGCACAGTGCATAGTGCTCAAATTTGTCCACAATACTATGCACTAAAGACCTCAGTGCCAGGGGCGCTGCCAGAAATGCTGGGCCCCATGAAAGATTCAAATTTTGGGCCCCCTTAAGGGCCCCTATCAGTGCTTGGGCCCCCCTAAGGGCCCCTATCAGTGCTTGGGCCCTTAGAATCTGTACCACTTTTCCCCCCCAGGCGGCCCCCATGCTCTGTGCACTGACTGTCAGCTTCGTCAAAAGAAAGAAAATGATATTTTGACGTTAAATCTACCCAGTTCACTTGATATATTACTAGAACAATGCAGATGTTTGTGCTATATTTTGGCTTATAGTACATCCCCTGACATAGGTTTTGTTGCCTATCCAGGTTGTTGGAACAACAGCTGATGACCTAACTTTCAATGAATCAATTGGCTTCAGAAGTCACCCATATGAAAGTTACAACCCTCCCAAATGAAATATTCTGTTCAAAAATAAATGTGTTGCACTGAAGAATCTGCAATTGCTATGGCATATGTTTTCTCATATGGTGTCATTGAGGGAAACATTCTATATTTGTTTCTCTATTAATAGTGCTATTCATACATACATAAACACTTGAACATGGTCGGCCTCCCAAAAGAAGTCTTATGTTCATATCATGTTGCACTGAAGAATCATTTAATGGACATGGAAATGACAGATTTTTTGGCAAGACAAACGTTTTGTCTCCTGCAGGAAAAAATAGTGAAAAATGTTATCAACTCTGATAGGGTGCATCTTTGCTAGAATCTGTCCAATATGGAGAAACGGAGAAATGCATATGTTCACGCAACAAATTGAAACCTCAGAACAGAACATGTAATTGCTATGCCATATGTTTTTTTTCCATATGGTGTCATTTAGGGAAACATTCTATATGTGTTTCTGTAAATATTGCTATTTATACATAAACACTTGAACACGATGGGTACTTTCACAATCAAAGGAAACAAAGATTGGCGAGGAGATTGCAATTACCAATGATGTTTATTGTTGCTTATGAATGTGCTGGCACATTAAGGGCAGTGAGAGCTGTCCCACTCATATTGTAAGACTGTAACTAAATAAGGGAGTACATTAAGTCCAACCCTGGCAGTTTACACTGCTCTCAAACTTAAGCCAGGCTCAAACTACACAAGTATCAGCTAAATTCTCGGCTGACCCCACCCCATATAGGCCAGCCCCTCTCCCCCAACCCATACCACAGTTATGAGGCTCAGCCCACTGTATAGTAAGTATACACCAATGTGCCCCTCATCTCAATTGTGGGCTGATCTCTAAGGGGAATTTTGAAACAAGCAAAGCCAACAAAAACAAAAAACAAAACTATCGGCCCCTGAGGATTGTCGGCCGACCGGGACAATGCCCTGTATGCCAGATGACCAATCCAGCCCTGGAACACAATAAGATCACATAGGGCACAGTCTATTCTGCCAAGATGTATACTCTGTACATAGTGGACAATGTGTAGTAGAGATATGCATCACAAAGGACACAGTCTATTGTAAAGCAAGCAGAGCAGCCCTACTGTATATGGGATGCACAATGTGTGGTACAGACATTCATCACCAGGTCTGCCAACAGGGAGGGACAAACGAGTATGTTGTCCTGGGCCCAGGGAGGAGAGAGGGAGCCTTGAGTCCTCATTACACTTTATGTTTTGAGATAGAGAGGGGCCCTTTCAGATATTTGTTGTCCTTGGCTCAGCTATAGGCTATCAGCGGCCCTGTTCATGGCATACCCACCGTGGCGACTGCCTGATGTACACCTCTCTCCTGCTCTGTAGTTATTTTGGGTTATTGTGTCTGCTGGGTGTGCCGCGGCGCCGGAGGCCTGTGAATGAAGCAGGAGAGCTATGTACCACACCGCAGCGCCACAGAGCTGTGTACCACACCGCACCACCACAGAGCTATGTACAGCACCGCCAAGCTGCTATTACTGATTGGCAGGCCCGTGGCGGTATTATGCGCGGAGTGCATTGACATTCATAATATAATGCCACCTGCTAATCATGCGGACGGCGCGGCATAACCTTTGCACCGGCTTTCAACCTTCGCCGTGCAATCAATTATGCCATTGCAATGGATACAGACGTCGCATACGTGAGCCTTTCCAAGAGTTACAGATGGCTGATTTCACGAGGATTCAGATTTCTTTTTCTCGTTTCACAACATGGCCGGGCTCCATTTTGCTGTAGATACAATTAATAATACATCTGTTCAACAAAGATCTCAAATGAAAAAGCCTCAGAGTCTGTGTGCATTTACAATCCCCCCCCCCGCCCCTCTCTCTCCAGGGTTCTCTCTCTCTCTCTCTCTCTCTCTCTCTCTCTCTCTCTCTCTCTCTCTCTCTCTCTCTCTCTCTCTCCCTCCCTCTCGAGGGTTTTCTTTCTGTCTTCCACTTTCTTTTTGACTTGTGCTTTGGTATAACCACCTGCTATGCAAGCATATGTTTGAGTGTCTGAGTATAATTTTCCTTTTAAAATGTCCTACGTCCTACAAATAATGAAATGGTGTGTGTGTGTGTGTGTGTGTGTGTGTGTGTGTGTGTGTGTGTGTGTGTGTGTGTGTGTGTGTGTGTGTGTGTGTGTGTGTGTGTGTGTGTGTGTGTGTGTGTGTGTGTGTGTGTGTGTGTGTGTGTGTGTGTGCGTGCGTGCGTATGTGCGCGTGTGTGGTATAATGGCAGCTTGTTTTTAATGAGACCTTTTATTGCTATCCATAAGAAAAGACAAGCTTCTCAGACAACTTTTTTATTAAAAATTCCAATAAAAATGTACACACAGAGAATTTACAAGATATAGGCCTATAGCATCCTACATATATAATACATGTGTGCATAATGACTATTTTATTGTGGTATAACCTCTTCTTCCTTGACTACATGTGAGCAGATTATACATGTACTCCTGTACATGTCCAGCCCAGGACTCTAGACTATAGCATGCAAAGTATAACCTGGCATTGCACCATTGGTAAAGCTGTGGAACCAAAGATTGACATTCAAATCGATTCACACTGCTTAACTGCAGCCTATTCTTTTACAATACTGGGGCGCATTTCTTAATCTGCTACATTAGATACTTTGTTAGTTACAATGCTATTTCCCATTGGCAACTACCCAAGTTGCTACCTGCTAACAACTACGCTTTCGAAAAATGGACCCCTGAGCCGTCCCCAGCCGCCTCGTGACACAGATTCAAGCCAAAAAACAAAAACAAAACAAAAAACCACTTTGCACGAGAAAGACTTGTGATTTCAGGACCAATTTCTTGTCCCCATTATTATCTACATGGTGCAAGACCAGACCACCCTGCCAGGCACTAACTTTTCTGTTGCTGTAGGGTGTGTCTAATTAACTAGACTATTATCAGGCAAGATTCTAATAATAATTTAAAAAAAAAACAATAAACAATGTACTCAGTGAATTTACAAAACATAAGCCTCCTAGACCTACATAATATGTGTGTGCGTAATGATATAGGCTATTCTTATGTATTTATACATTGGGATATAGTATCTTCTCTTCTCTCTACCATACCATATGTGAGCATGTTTTAAATGTAAAGGGATGTTGTGAAAAGCCTGTAGGCCCACCCACATTACTGTAGCCTACATGCCCTTCATGTCTGCTTCCAATCCATCTACACAGAATCTGTTACATTTGCTCCTTTTGTCGTTTTGGAAAAACACTGCATTGTAAAGATACAATTTCGATTTCAGCCAGTTGACCACATACAAGGAAACGGCATTCCCTACCACATGCAAACTGTCACGTTTCATGTGGAGTGTTTATTTCCCTTGTGAGAAAACACTGCGCCCCCTCCACAACACTTACTGTATATATGCAGGCTGGGATTTGGGGGCTGTCATTTTCAGCTGCTGCTCCACAGAATGCAATCTGCTTTATTTGCATTCACAGGACTTCAGCATGAATACAAAACATTGCACTTTGGTTGGGTTTTTTTTCTTTTTTTTTCTTTTTGAGAAAATTGCCTTGAGCCACTGACTCCTCTCTGTCTGATGTGCTACTGTATTGGTGTACCGTTGTTATATTGATGAAACCCTTTATGTCTGCACATGAGAAAGGGCTAATTTGTCTTTGATAAAGCAAATGAAACACCTTGCATTTACACACACATGTCCTCTTGTCAGTCAAAAAGAAAGTGTTTTTTTAATGGATGCTGGTGAATTTTCTGTCTTCTCAGTGGGACAATATTCCTTAAATAGAGGATGCCCCAAAGCACTATTCTAAGTGATTATTTGGTGGAGGATTAAAATACAGCATTGGATGGAAACCTTAAATAGTCTTGGAGGTATCCACTAAAGGCATCCCATCAGCTCCGCATACTGACTATTACCTGTGTTATGTATCTTGAAATGTCCATGTGGGCATTATGTGTAAGCTACTTACATGTAAGCTACCTTAATTTCCTCCTGTGGATCAGTTCAATTGACGCTTTTGCACACCTCTGTAGTTGGGCAGGTGCGTAGGATGTTATCCCAGCCGGGTTGTCAATGAAGTGGATCAGTAAATTTACTCTACTCTATTCTACGCACCTCTATGCCTTCAGGTTAATGCTCTACTACAATGTGTTCACTAATGATGGCCTAGGCATGGTTATATAGTTAATAGTAACATGCCATCCTTCAAAAAAACAATCAATAATAAACATAAAAACAAACAGCAAAAAAACAACAACAAAAAAACAATAATATACCATAAACAACAGGAAATACCACATGGGCTTCAGGAGACTTTCCCAGAATTCCCCATTTCTCTCGAGTGTGGATCTTTTCCCAGATAATTGCCATGGTGAGCGGCCGCTAAGGTTGATAAACGACGCTCTGCTGGGAATTGGTTAGGTCTCACAATGGATGAACCTGTATTCTCGCGAGTCAATCACACTGACTGACACCCCTTATCTTTTCCCCAGTACAGATGAACCCAAACCCCATTTCTCAACCGTCAGCCATTCAACCAACTCCAGGTGCCTCTGTTTGTTCATTAGCTGCTTATCTTGAAGGCAAACCCCAGGAACCGACGTGTTCACATCAAAGTTCTGCCATTTTGGTGTTGGCATTTGTGGTGGGTGTTGGGGAATGTTGCCAGCATTCATCCTGCCATTGACAAAACCCTGACTGCTGCCGGTGTTATTTGTTTTTTCCCTTATTTGTTTTGTTTCTTTGCTGATTTATATATTTCATTCCTCCTATCTGAAGACATTTTGATTAAAGATAGCAGGGCACTAGTCCTATAGGAGACATGTTGTGCATTTAGCCCCCTGCGGACTGATAAGGAGCAAGGCGTTCCATTCAAGGTGGCCATGTCCCGTCACATGTGTCAGCACTATACCCACTACATCCCCATCCCCCACCCATTCCACACCCCACTCCCCAGCCGATTTACCCCGCCACCCCCAACACTCCACTAGCCACTATGCTGTGATGCATTGTACACTGCAGGTTTAGACTCCATATGTGATGCATTGTACAGTACAGGTTGAGACTCCATCCAATGAATACTTTGTCACAAGC
>NC_085860.1:12758222-12770722 GCF_034702125.1 Engraulis encrasicolus
ACCTGACCTCAGAGGGGTGTGGGGGGGGAGAGAGAGAGAGAGAGAGAGAGAGAGAGAGAGAGAGAGAGAGAGAGAGAGAGAGAGAGAGAGAGAGAGAGAGAGAGAGAGAGAGAGAGAGAGAGAGAGCATAATCATAATTGGGCCAAATTTACAAACAGGCTGCTGCATCTGCTAGCAAATCAATAAATTGCAATGGGTTATTACTTACTTAATTAATTATTTACTGTGATAATTGTGGACTTCTCAATGTTACAGTATATGCGCTGCCATGGTACTTCATCTCTTCAGCACATTTGTAGTATAATCTTGGTTTGCGTGAGGGAGCCTATGTGTGTGTGTGTGTGTGTGTGTGTGTGTGTGTGTGTGTGTGTGTGCGTGCGTGCGTGCGTGTGTGCGTGCATGCGTGCATGTGTGTGTTTATATGCTATAGGTGAAAGCATATGTGTAATGTTATGTTATTTATGCAAATGCATACAGCACTCACAGACAGTGTGTGTGAACCTCCTTGAGCAATTCAAGCTAATTAGCATGTGTTGCAACATGTGTCGTGTCTATGGTAACCATTTTGCTTTATTTAGAGTAGAAGTAGAAGCAGTGAAAACATACAAAGGAGCATGCCCTAAACTATTTTGACCACAATCAAAATTGAGAACACTTATTTTATGGTTTCTCTTTAGTGTACTTCTATACAGTATGTGCCACAAATTATGCACTTACATTGTACATACTAACCCTAACTCTGCTGCAAGTATACATGCACTGTTATGGTGTTACATAATTGTACCAGATTAATGGAACAGGAGTCTTAAAGTGTACCCTCTAAAAGGGCATATTTTAATTGGAATTTGAATATCCAGGCGTACGGTATACTCTGCGAGCAAGTTTTGGGTCATCAACTGCACAGGCATGGGTTCCTGGCTGGCAATCAGTATCTCAAGAATCAGGAAGGAAAGATGCACTGTCATGGGTGCCATTTTGTAGACGATTGTGGCTGGTCACTAGCCTGATTATCATTGACGTGCAAATCTCTTCGAGAGGTCTGACATAGAGCATAACAATTAACATTTCCCAAACGGAATGTTTGACCCGCCTCCCTTGGTTTGCATAAGGTTGTTTGCTTCCCGACAAAGTGAAAGGAGTTCCCGTATTTGTGGGAACTCAGAAAGTACTTGCATTGCTCTTGACCTGACTAGTTGCAACGCCAAAGGTGCTGTGTCACTAGGAGGGCGTGGCCTGGCTAGCAGTTCACAGGTGGTAAGCAGTGTTGAGGTTTAGGTAAATAATGACAGCTGTTAGTGACAAGTGACAGTGTGCTGGTGGAATGTTTGGTTGAATTATAAACACTACTTCTCATTACATTGTAATTGCAGTAGATACACACAAATACACGATGTAATTAACATGTTGGTAGGCCTACATGGTATGACATGGTACTACATATTATTAAACTGGTTATTACATGCAGTAGATCCACTGTAGTAAACCCTTATAAAAGTGTTACCTAAAATAGTGTCCATGGTGGTTCAGGTCATAGCCTACAAAATTATGATGTACGTGAAAACTGTTGTGCCACTCAAACAATCTGCACACCACATGTGAAGCTTCCTGAAAGATCCCTTAGCTGGTTCATGGAGCAAGCCAACATTTCTCTGAGTAACTCCAAGGTTCTCTGAAGAACCTTAAAGTTCCTGGAAGAACCCCAAGGTTCCCTAGTAAAACCCTTAGGTTTATTTAGTTTGCCACTGCGGAGGTTCTCTGAGGAAGATGAACTATGGGTTACGCCTCTTGCGTGACCATTTGCTCGGCCGACAGAGAACCCTTAGGTTTAGTTTACTACTGTGGAGGATCTCCCATAGGTTTTCCGGGGAACCTGTTCAGAAGCAAGAAGCTATAGTCTCAGCTAGTTCTCTGAAAAGGCTAATTCCTAATTCCAGCAACTACAGCAACATAGAAACTGAGAAAAATGCCCTCGAAGCTTTGATGTGAGGTTGGACATTGTTGTTACAGCAAATTTAACCTAGCAATATCTCACAAACAGGGCACATTTGGACCATAAGGCTTTGTTACAAGATAAAGAAGCTGTAATGAACACCATTTTCAATCTAAATTAAATTTTGACAAAATGTAGTTAGCTACTGCACTTTGCCTTTGTAGGGCAGTGTACATGGGTTTTAAATTCTTGTTTTCCCCTGGCTGCGTGATCCTGGCTGCGCACAACTCAACCTCTGATTGTTGGAAACCGTTGTCTGTCTGCTCACGTGGTTGGCTGCCAGTGTCTTGCCCCTCCTCACAACTCTGTATTTATAAACAAAACAAAAACATGTGTAGGTTCCACAACAATTGGCAACTGCATGTTTTTCAAGGAACCTTGTAATTTCCGCTGTGTCCAAATAGAGGTCTGCTTAGTGGTGTTGTGTACAGAGTCGTAACAGGCTGGAGGGGACGTTTCTCAGGTAAAGGCAGTCAACAGTGATACTCCCCTCTGAGTGGTACAGCCTGTGGTGTCTGTCTTTCTGTAATTGCTGGATAAAGCAATGAGGCACACTGGCTGTACCAATGACTCAGGAAGTCACTACACAAACTACACAGCAGGACACAGAGTAGAATGACTGCAGCTGAAAGTAATCAACTGGCAAGGGATATGGTTGCCATCTCCGATAGATAATGCATAATAATTATTCATTGCCAGTGGCTATTGGATACTCGTTCCCTTCCCATCCTGGCACCTGCTTCTTTTCACATGTCTCCTTTGTGAAGACAGCTCCTATTGTTTGGCCATTGTAGTTTCTTTTCATTGGCAATTTCCAATGTCCATGTAGCCAGACCAACACAGGTCTGGAAATATCTAATCTGTAAATGTCATTTGTCATTAAGGGTGGGTTATTTATTTGTTTGTTTGTTAATATGGTAGTTCATGTTGCCCATGTTATATTTATCGTATTCTGTGGTAGACTTCTTTGTGTTTCTGTGGAATAAATTGATGAAGTGATGATGATGCTTTGGTGGATGTATGGTAACTAGGTGGGGGTGGGGGCTACGGGGGGAATGCCACTCTGTCCTCCTTCAGCATCCTCAGGGCTGGCAGAGAAACACTCCTCCTGACATGTCTTCATTTTGGCCCTGAGTAGACAATACCGCTTCCCTGGAGGCAGCAGGGAAGAGAGGCTATTGCTGTGGATAGCAGAAGTGCCTGCCTATGGCGGATCACCCTCCCCCTTCAAGACAGCCTATTGCTGTGGATGGCTGAGGTGCCTATGGGGGATCACCCTGCCCCTTGACCTCCAGTGCTTGGTGTAGATGTCCTGAAGCCTAGGAAAGGAAGTGTTGATGGACTCCGCTGAGCATACACAGTACTGCTCTCCTTCGGGCCTTAGTCGTTCCTGCTTGGTGGCAGAGGTGTATTAAGTAGAAGTACTGTTACAGATGCAAATACCACATGACATCATGACATAATATAGTTGCATCCATACCATACGACTAGTGTTGTTATTATATGCTTCACAGTACTTCAATGTCTCGTTTGTTTACATGTCTGCTTGGCATTGTTCCCATCTGGCTGTTACACAGTGTTTCAACTCGTATGCCCGAATGGTTGTAACAAGGAAGAGCAGTTAGATAGTTGTTGTGCGTTTGTTTTCTTTTTGCCATGCTTCACATAGTGTAATCCTCACAAAATCTGTTACATCTTACAAGCTGCTTGCTGAGATTTTACAATGTTATTTTAAACGCTGCTCTCTCCGTTCAGCTCTGAAAACAGTGCTCTGATTAGATGTGTGAGGACTCGGAGTCTCTACTTCCTCTCTCTTGTGGGCTAGTCACTTTGGTATTACCTATCAGCAAAACAAGTTAAGGCCGTTTTGTCAATCATATTAATCTGTGTGACGATCAACATTGACAACATTACCTTCACCAGTAGCGTTATTAATCCATAAGTGAATTAAAAAATTGCAGGTTTGTTGATTTGGACAAATGTGTGTACTGGTACATGTAGCCTACTTTATTTCAGATAGGTGCAAACAAAAGTTTTACATGGTAATGAAGAACATGCAGTTTGTTATCTTGGCTACTGTTTACCTATATTTGGGCATGCCAGTAATATATTCAGTCATAAATTGCCTTTGCCTCTAATAATATCCCAAACTGTCTTGCCGTAGTTTTGTGGGTGGAAATGAGATCCACAAGAGAGTTGCCATCTGCTGTCCTCAGCATCCCACATTAGGCTATGATATGACACTTCATTTGCAGACTTGTGCTATATTTATCTAAATGTCTGTTGAATTTCATCACCATCGTCATCATCGTCATCACTATCTTCATCATCATCATCATCATCATAAGAGAACTCACAAGGGTGTGTCAAATACTGACGCTAATAATGCACATTAGCATGTACATTATGTATGTGCTAAATTAAAAACACATAATAGAGTTTCTAAAATCCCTTGGCAGTGGCACCTCCTATTTTGCTTCGGGAGCCACATGATGTGCTGCTGCCTGAAACG
Organism: Engraulis encrasicolus; assembly: GCF_034702125.1. Lineage (NCBI taxonomy): Eukaryota > Metazoa > Chordata > Actinopteri > Clupeiformes > Engraulidae > Engraulis > Engraulis encrasicolus. Next base: position 12,762,725 of record NC_085860.1, read on the forward strand.
CATCAGTGGAGAGAAGAGAAGAGGTCGACTACGGCCTACTCCAGCCTACTCAGACGGTGTGGAGTGGGCGACTAGCAATTTAGTTTGACCTCTCCTTTTACCCTTGTGTTGTGGTGTCGTGTTTCTGTTGTGGGGGGCCAGCCAGCCGTGGATCACCTCTCATCTTGCTCTCAGTTCTTTAAATTACGGGGCCTTTTTTGTCTGTTTACATCTGTATGCTGTTGACAAATTGGCTCTAACAAACTCAATCAAATGGCTCTAGTACACAGTTATTATCATTATCAACAAAACAAGACAGGCCTGGCCCTGCTCTTCCAACATCAGTGGTCCGGTCAGGTGCAACATTTGGCTGCTGTCTGATTCTTGATTATAGCTACTTTAGAGTAGACTGAGGGATAAGTAGTTGCCTATAGACTTTTAAAAATGTTTCTATTGCCACCTTATCAAAGATGAGGACATCCACTTTACGTTTATGCTTTTAAAAAAAAGATCATTGCTAAACTACACAGCAATCTGTATAGTGCTAATTCAACACAGTAGTAGTTGGTGAGTAGCACCAACAACACGATTCAACCCTCGAAGTTTCAAATTAACACTGCAAAATGTACTCTGCACTTTTTCTTGCTGAAATATCAACTAACATACTTGGACGAAAACCAGGTAGGCTGTAAAAGGAGTAGAGTGCTAACACATTTTTTTTTCTTCTCCTGTGTTGCAGAGGTGCGTTGAGGAAGCTATGAGGAGTGCTAACACATTTGTTCTGTCTCCTGTGTTGCAGAGGTGCATTGAGGAGGCCATGAGAGGGGCATGAGAATGTGGCCTGAGGATAGAAGGTGCCAGTGTCACTCTCATCAACCACTCACTTCCACTCGCTGAGCTTGTCCCCATCCCAAAACACAGGCAAACCTTCACTGTCTGTAAGTATCTTTTCTCTTCGAGAGGTCTTTGGGTTTGTGCTGTCTTTCTGACGACTTAAACAAGAAAACTCCCTGCTGCCTTTGGACTCAAATGCTAAAATAGGTGTTTTGTCTACTCTACAGGAATGCTGACAGAAACAAAACTGTACAGATGAGGAATATGTATGCTTGATGACAGGGACTGATCTCACATTAAGTCAAGAGATGCAACGCTGAGGACACTGTCAAGAGTGAGACAACAAGGTTGTCCGCTGTTACACTCGTACTTTGCTTATACCGGTATGTACAGAAGGTTATTTTCCAAAGACATAAAGAATCGTAACATTACAACATAGAACATCATTTTTTCTCCTTCTGCAGCACGATGGACTCAAAAGTTTGTGCTCCATAGTCAGACCAATGGCAATTGGATGGATCACAATTATTGATCTCCTGAGTCCAATTTAAGTTGACATTCAGCCTCCCCTCCCTGAATGCTGAATACATTTGACATTACTGCGTACAAGCTGATTTTTCATATCCAACTCGGTCTCTGACTGATATTAACAAAATATATCCATAGAGAAGACATGATGTGATGTTATCTTAGGTCATACTGTAATTCAAGGTGTGCGAGTTGTAATGATCATTGTAAAATATAGAATGTATCTGCGATCCAATTAGTTAACTAACTGAATAGAATTTGTCACTCAGTGACACTATCAAAAACTGTGTTTTTGACTAAAGGATCTTGTTCATAATTGTTTTGTAGTCATTCAGAGCATTGATGTATAATGCCGACCAGACAATTGGCTGTTGGAAGAGTTCAGTAATTGCGAGTGGCCTTGTACTACAACCTCAGGCGATATATCCATTTAATCGCAGCTTCTTTTCTTAAATAGCTGCTGTCGATATAGCCTGGCTCTCGCGAGACCCCTAGTGCTTCGTGCATCTTCGCTACACTTCGTGGATGACAATCCATCTGAGTGAGAGCCAGGTTACTGTCGATACCTCAAGGAGAAGAAAACCAAAGTCACATAAAGGTCAAGACAGAGTTAAAATAACACCAGCCAGCCAGCCTTAAAATATAAGAAAACACGGACTGACAAGCAGATAAATATTCTGCGCCGGGCCCCTTTCAAGTGCATCCAAAACAGCCGATTTTTCATCCAGCTGTGAGGTTCACCTCTACAGTATTCATCACGTCTGGCTGATGCTGGTACTGTTTGGAGCAAGTCTGGCCATAACTCACCACAGTAGCCTGGGCTGCTCTGAAAGGCAGCCTGTGCAGGGCAGGCCAACAGGAGGGCACAAAAAGGACAAGTTGTCCCAGGCCCAGGGAGAGGGCGGGTGGTCAGAAATGGGTTCCTATTGCATTGGATGCAGTATCCCCATAATGCACAGTGGTAACACCAGTGGCACACTGTAATAGTCATTAAAAAGGTTAATTACCATAGTATTACCCTACTATGACATAAGAGAGGGCCTTTAGTAATGCAATACGACTTGGCCATTACCATTCTGGTAACAGCAAAAAATTACACAGTGTTTTAACAGGTTAAAAGGGGAGCCCATTCAGATGATTTTGTCCTGGGCCCAGTCAAATCTATCAGTGGCCTTGAGCCTGTGCGCTGTGATCTTCACAGACAGGCAGCTTGTGCAAAATGTCTGGCTGTCGAGAGTCAGCCGAGAGGCCAATGGTGGTATTGCCTGATTATTCATAATTACTTGAAGAAAGTGCCAATATTAATATTGATGAAATCCCAGACAGCGAGCGAGCGAGTGCTGTGCTATGCAGAGCTCCCAGACGTTTTAATGCGGTCATGAACTGTATAGTTATTAAGGGGATTTAAACCAGAGCGTCTGTTAATTACATGAAAAGCTATTGCCATGATGGCTGCGACAATAACCGTTAATACCAGGGAGAAATCTTGAAAAGGTATTTGTGGTGTCTGAGGCTTTGCATAACCAAAGCTTTGCACCAACAATGCGGCAGACAGGGGTTTTCGCCATTCTTAGTTCTAATTGGCGTATCTGTACGTTTTGCGATGCTTGTGGCTTTAGAGGACAATTGAAAAATCACCATCCGCAGTGCAAGGTACTGCAGTTAATGTTCTTTATTGCGTGTAAATTCACATGTCATGGGATTCATGAGTCACCAAATAACGTGGAGAGAACTCTGGAATTCCATTAGCTAGAGAGACTCACAGAGAATCACCGCATTCACAAATGTGTTTGATTAAGGGATTAAATGTGTATTAAAGTTGCCTTAAAACCTTTAGATGTGTCAACCCAAGGTTACCCTGCATGAATGCATAACACATAAGCAATCAATGATTGTATAATGGGGAGCTGCCATATGTTGATGAGGATATATCTTAATGAGTGGTCTGATGCATAAGCTGGAGCCAGACAGATTTAATACATGTTTCACATATGCACGACTAGACTACCAGCCTGTTCAGGGTATGGCAATGATTTTAAGCTGTTTGTTTTTGTGGACATACTACCATGAATGCTATTTTCACAGTGTGCTTATACCGTGATGCCCTTTTAGCTTTAAGGTGCTTTCATGCGGTGACCTTGGTGCGTTAATTCCCTTGGAGGTGATCGTGTTCCTGTTCCTGTGTGGATTGACCACAGAGGGCTGTGTCAGTCTACTGGTGCTTCAAACTTTTCAAAAGGATTTCGTGACTGACTTCATTTCATGCAAATCTCAATCGCTTTTGCAGTGTCAACCAAAAGAGAGAAGGGCAGGCATGGCAGCATTTAAAAGGGTTTGTTTTTCATAGATTTTTTTCTGGTTCTCCTCAGGCGTGGGGTTTAAGCTTATTCTACAACATGTAGAAAGACACAAATGACAAAATCATGTTTACCAGCATGCAACATGATGTTCAACATGAAAACTTGGTGTTGGTGATGATTGTTGGTTGGTAGAGTGACTAGCAGGAATCTTCTACAGGAGGATTCATTTGAGCAAAAGTGTCCATTTGGTGCTTCTTCACAAAAATGAACTGCCAAGACATGCCTTGTTGTGAAAACATGGTCTTTTTTAGTTTAATTAAGCATGATGAAATACAAGCATAACATGTTTTGTCTCTGTGTACCAACAGTTTGACCAACCCTGAGTTTTGGCTGTTGGCATGTTTTTAAAAAAGAGACTTTCTGGTTGTGTTCATAGTCTGAGTTTGGGTCCCGTGCCAATACTCCAACTCCTACTGGCTATGGATAAACCCTGCCAACATCTACCAATAAATATCATAAATGCTCAGTTTTATTTAATAGGTCCAGGTGGTCTCTAAGTGAAACAAATGTACGATGTCAGAGAGAGGTTATCACTAGTTTTACAAATGAAGCGATACAATACTGTGTACAAAACAAGAAGCCTATTAAATTGTATAGATTTTAGTGTGGGGCGAACAAAAAAGATGTGGTCTTTCAATGCATGGTGTCAAATCTACTTGGTGCTTTTAAGCAGATTAGGATATGACTATTTCCCCCGGTTGTCTTGTTCCTTCTTCCATAGATTTTGCTTTGGTTCAGGTTTCAGGTTTCAAAGCAGTTTGATAGCCAGATTGTTCTATTAGTACATTTGTCCCAAAACTGTTTTAGTGTTGAAGATTATAAATGAGGTTCATTGTAGTAGTTTTTATAGTAATTTCTTGCGTCTTAAATTGGATGTGCAGTTGAAAATGTGAATATAACACCACTTAGGTTGTTGTTCTACATGCAACCTGTTGATTTTTAATTGGAATGCCAGTCAAATCATCTCATGTGCTTCCTGACGTAGTTATTAGTGCTGGTAAGTCTTTTGGGTTAGTTCAGCTCTGATTAAAAGGGTCCTCATTTGGGATTACTTGAGAACACAGATCAATGACTGTGTGAGGTGTTACCGAAACGAGTTATTATTTTCACAGCATTTGGCAAAAGAAACTAGAAACATTTTACTGGGGCCTTGACAGGTGATGGGCTCAAAGTATTCCAACAATCTTTAAAAGTGGAAAGTGCAACCATACATTCTCCCAATAATGATAACTGTAGGCTTCCGAAAGATGAATAGCAGGCACACTGAAACTTTTTGTTTGGTATGTGGTTGGAAGTCTAGGGTGTGAAGGTTGAAGCTCAGGTCAAAATCTGCTGTGTTTGCAATTTCATTGTTTGAAGAAAGTATGGCTTGCATTCCCGCAAGTGAATAAGACTGCATATAGCCTATCATAACTTCAGATGTATTGATGGAGTGGAAGTTGAACCCTTTCAGCACAAGGGGTCTAAAGGGAGGCCTTTACGTGTTTGGCTCCCCGATGAACGACCTAACATAACGGCTCCTTCAAGGCCTGTGCTCTGCTAGAAGCCGAGTGCACCTGATATTGAGTTAAGACTGAGCTTTGCCCTCATCATGCAGTAATTTGTGGTTTGAACTGTGGCTGGAGCACAATGAAGGGTTCTGACAGGATTTCTAAACCACCTGTGCTCTTCTCAAACTGCAGCCATATACTGTATATTTGCTATTTGCAGCTGTTTCTGTGTATGGTTTCTTAATACAGGACATGTGAATAAATTAAGAACAGCGGTAACATTTAAGAATAGTAGCCCCTTAAAAGACTCATTGACCCTTCATTGACATTTGTTAACTTATTTTAAACAAAATATTTACAAAGGTTTGGACAAAGTAAGAACAAACCTACGGCTGCACAATCGTATTGTTAATATTATGGTGGTTCTACTTGTATCTGCCAAGGTAAATCATAAACCAGCCTCTAATAAGGTATTTTCAATAATCAGTGCAATTCATAGACGTTTAATTGGCCTGAGTGTTTTAAGAGCAAAAAGTTCATTAGTGCCAATTGAGTCCACACTTACACTACAAGACTCTCCAACTTGAACCGTTTCCTTCCTTTTCTCAGTATGAGGCTGTGTGTGGCTTATAAGCAGTTACTCTGTATTACTCCTCAGTGGTAGAGAGGTTGACCCTGAACATGGGTGGCACAAATGCAATGGTTCGTTGTGTATGTTGTGCAATGTGATGCTATCGGACATACTGTGCTATGTGTGCTGTCAATCTCAAGGCTACCACTAGCCTGACAGGCTAGACCACAATGAAAATCCATGAAAATCCATGAATGGTCTGATTACGCTTCTCTGGGGAGGGTTTTCTAGCCTGATTATCATTGACTTTCAAATCTCTTCGAGACTTGGTCTGACCAAGAGCATAACAATTAACATTTCCCAAATGGCATTTTCCTAATTACCTCCCTTGGTTTGCTAATGATTGTTTGCTTCCCAACAAAGTGGGAGGAGTTCCAGTATTTGCGGGAACTCAGAAAGTACTTGCATTGCTCTTGACCTGACTGGTAGCAACGCTGAAGCCGTTGCGTCACTAGGAGGGCACGGCCTGGCTAGGGTTTTCAGCTGGTGTTCAGACAACCGGTGTTACCGGCCAATACGCACTTGGGAGAATAATAACATAGGCCTATGTCATGAATGTCAACTGTCAGCGATTGGTCAGAGCTCATTTCAAACCAGAGCTGAGCCCATCGTCCCGCCCAAGTGCTCCAGGGCACCGAGGATCCAGAACTAAAATGAATTACGAAATACCAGGCTAGGCTAGCACACCCATTTGTATTTTCTCCACGATTCGCATGTACTCTAAATACGAGAATTGCAGTGTTTCTACAATTGCAGCTGGCCTCTATTTGTACAACAGATACATCTCTCCAATCATTAATTTTTACCAGCAGTGGCATGCAAGCTGTTGGCTCCCAGATTGGTAGAACCACAGATGGCGGGAAAGGTCACTTGATAGTATGTGGAAAATGTGATATCACTGCTGAAACGTGTTGTTGAAACTTAATCATTAACAATGTCATTGGACACAATATTTGAGACAGCAACAGCAACAAAATAAAAATTAAAATGTATTTATCCCCCTCACAGATATCTAGATTATGGAAAATGGAAGTAAAGGACCTTGTTTAGAGAGAAGTGGACTTTATGGGCAATATATGTTTAGAGCAGTATTTTTGCTGCTGTGTAGGACACAGTGGATAAGTGGATTAAGTGCAGAAAAAAGCTTTTTCAAACTAAAATGTGTCTGAAACAGATTTACTCTAATCTTAGCTTGAGAGCAGAAGGCAGGATGGAAGGTCAGACTCTCCTTGTAAACTAGACGTACAGTATCTCCAAACTGAGTGGAGAATTCTTGTGGGAGAAGGGTTTTTCCCCACACGATAAGCCCACACACTGAAATAAGCATGTGCTTGGATGGGATCCCACCACCTCTGCCGTTCCAGCAGGTTTCTGTGTTGCCTCGATCGGTGGGCTTGCATGGCTTCAACCCGCAGAGACTGCTGCGCTCCACAGCACAGGCATGTGAGTCACCCAACTCATTCCTATTGCCACCTCTCTGCCACCTCTCCCACCACCATTACCACTAACACCACCTCTCCTACCACCACCACTGCACTTCCTCCTCCCAGGCCCTATATGCACAGCAGTCACACCTGAGATGGGAAATCTGTGGCTGGACATAACAGCCACATTAAAAAGTCATGCCTCAGAAGGTTTTTTTCCTCCATGTCTGTGTTATTCATTTATTTATCTATGTATTTATATATTTCTAGTTCTATAGTTGGTAACACTTTTGCTCTTTGTTTATTTTTATTTTTTTTGACATCCTGTATGAAACGTGAAACGTAACAAAAACAAGCAAACAAAAACAAGTCATTGGTTATCTGACATAATTTATAAGCATAAAATGGAATGAATGAATATATTTAGGAGCGTAATCGGTGTGCTAGCTGTTTCTGTTGCTTGAATCGGCTACTGCTACTATCAAGTAGTTAAGATTCACTGACGTAAACCCATTATCTGTCATTCTGTGCATAAAGGCTGACGGAGAAGGAAAGAAGGGTCCTTTGTGGAGGTAATAGCTGATAAACATTAGTAATTCATCGCTGAGATACTTCCGGGAATAACCGATTACTGTTGAGTGGTCCAATAGCTCTTTGACACTTGACCTGTGTTTGCATTTCTAAACTTGAATGAAGAGCCACAATTCTTTACTTTCCACATCAACAATCACGATTCTTTATTTTGTCCTGGA